>NW_025534355.1:0-10000 GCF_020615455.1 Coregonus clupeaformis | reverse complement strand
GTTAGTGGTCTCTGCATGTCCTCCATTAACACCACCTTCAGCCATATCCTGTTAGTGGTCTCTGCATGTCCTGCATTAACACCACCTTCAGCCATGTCCTGTTAGTGGTCTCTGCATGTCCTCCTTTAACACCAACTTCAGCCATGTCCTGTTAGTGGTCTCTGCATGTCCTCCATTAACACCACCTTCAGCCATGTCCTGTTAGTGGTCTCTGCATGTCCTGCATTAACACCACCTTCAGCCATGTCCTGATAGTGGTCTCTGCATGTCCTGCATTAACACCACCTTCAGCCATGTCCTGTTAGTGGTCTCTGCATGTCCTCCATTAACATCACCTTCAGCCATGTCCTGTTAGTGGTCTCTGCATGTCCTCCATTAACACCACCTTCAGCCATGTCCTGTTAGTGGTCTCTGCATGTCCTCCATTAACACCACCTTCAGCCATGTCCTGTTAGTGGTCTCTGCATGTCCTCCATTAACACCATCTTCAGCCATGTCCTGTTAGTGGTCTCTGCATGTCCTCCATTAACACCACCTTCAGCCATGTCCTGTTAGTGGTCTCTGAATGTCCTCCATTAACACCACCTTCAGCCATGTCCTGTTAGTGGTCTCTGCATGTCCTCCATCAACACCACCTTCAGCCATGTCCTGTTAGTGGTCTCTGAATGTCCTCCATTAACACCACCTTCAGCCATGTCCTGTTAGTGGTCTCTGCATGTCCTCCATTAACACCACCTTCAGCCATGTCCTGTTAGTGGTCTCTGCATGTCCTGCATTAACACCACCTTCAGCCATGTCCTGTTAGTGGTCTCTGCATGTCCTGCATTAACACCACCTTCAGCCATGTCCTGTTAGTGGTCTCTGCGTGTCCTGCATTAACACCACCTTCAGCCATGTCCTGTTAGTGGTCTCTGCGTGTCCTCCATTAACACCACCTTCAGCCATGTCCTGTTAGTGGTCTCTGCGTGTCCTGCATTAACATCACCTTCAGCCATGTCCTGTTAGTGGTCTCTGCGTGTCCTGCATTAACACCACCTTCAGCCATGTCATGTTAGTGGTCTCTGCATGTCCTCCATTAACACCACCTTCAGCAATGTCCTGTTAGTGGTCTCTGCATGTCCACCATTAACACCACCTTCAGCCATGTCCTGTTAGTGGTCTCTGCGTGTCCTCCATTAACACCACCTTCAGCCATGTCCTGTTAGTGGTCTCTGCGTGTCCTCCATTAACACCACCTTCAGCCATGTCCTGTTAGTGGTCTCTGCATGTCCTCCATTAACACCACCTTCAGCCATGTCCTGTTAGTGGTCTCTGCATGTCCTCCATTAACACCACCTTCAGCCATGTCCTGTTAGTGGTCTCTGCATGTCCTCCATTAACACCACCTTCAGCCATGTCCTGTTAGTGGTCTCTGCATGTCCTCCATTAACACCACCTTCAGCCATGTCCTGTTAGTGGTCTCTGCATGTCCTCCATTAACACCACCTTCAGCCATGTCCTGTTAGTGGTCTCTGCATGTCCTCCATTAACACCACCTTCAGCCATGTCCTGTTAGTGGTCTATGCATGTCCTCCATTAACACCACCTTCAGCCATGTCCTGTTAGTGGTCTCTGCATGTCCTCCATTAACACCACCTTCAGCCATGTCCTGTTAGTGGTCTCTGCATGTCCTCCATTAACACCACCTTCAGCCATGTCCTGTTAGTGGTCTCTGCGTGTCCTCCATTAACACCACCTTCAGCCATGTCCTGTTAGTGGTCTCTGCATGTCCTCCATTAACACCACCTTCAGCCATGTCCTGTTAGTGGTCTCTGCATGTCCTGCATTAACACCACCTTCAGCCATGTCCTGTTAGTGGTCTCTGCATGTCCTCCATTAACACCACCTTCAGCCATGTCCTGTTAGTGGTCTCTGCATGTCCTCCATTAACACCACCTTCAGCCATGTCCTGTTAGTGGTCTCTGCATGTCCTCCATTAACACCACCTTCAGCCATGTCCTGTTAGTGGTCTCTGCATGTCCTCCATTAACACCACCTTCAGCCATGTCCTGTTAGTGGTCTCTGCATGTCCTCCATTAACACCACCTTCAGCCATGTCCTGTTAGTGGTCTCTGCATGTCCTCCATTAACACCACCTTCAGCCATGTCCTGTTAGTGGTCTCTGCATGTCCTCCATTAACACCACCTTCAGCCATGTCCTGTTAGTGGTCTCTGCATGTCCTCCATTAACACCACCTTCAGCCATGTCCTGTTAGTGGTCTCTGCATGTCCTCCATTAACACCACCTTCAGCCATGTCCTGTTAGTGGTCTCTGCATGTCCTCCATTAACACCAACTTCAGCCATGTCCTGTTAGTGGTCTCTGCATGTCCTCCATTAACACTACCTTCAGCCATGTCCTGTTAGTGGTCTCTGCATGTCCTGCATTAACACCACCTTCAGACATGTCCTGTTAGTGGTCTCTGCATGTCCTCCATTAACACCACCTTCAGACATGTCCTGTTAGTGGTCTCTGCATGTCCTCCATTAACACCACCTTCAGCCATGTCCTGTTAGTGGTCTCTGCATGTCCTCCATTAACACCACCTTCAGCCATGTCCTGTTAGTGGTCTCTGCATGTCCTCCATTAACACCACCTTCAGCCATGTCCTGTTAGTGGTCTCTGCATGTCCTCCATTAACACCACCTTCAGCCATGTCCTGTTAGTGGTCTCTGCATGTCCTCCATTAACACCACCTTCAGCCATGTCCTGTTAGTGGTCTCTGCATGTCCTGCATTAACACCACCTTCAGCCATGTCCTGTTAGTGGTCTCTGCATGTCCTGCATTAACACCACCTTCAGCCATGTCCTGTTAGTGGTCTCTGCATGTCCTCCATTAACACCACCTTCAGCCATGTCCTGTTAGTGGTCTCTGCATGTCCTCCATTAACACCACCTTCAGCCATGTCCTGTTAGTGGTCTCTGCATGTCCTCCATTAACACCACCTTCAGCCATGTCCTGTTAGTGGTCTCTGCATGTCCTCCATTAACACCACCTTCAGCCATGTCCTGTTAGTGGTCTCTGCGTGTCCTCCATTAACACCACCTTCAGCCATGTCCTGTTAGTGGTCTCTGCGTGTCCTCCATTAACACCACCTTCAGCCATGTCCTGTTAGTGGTCTCTGCATGTCCTCCATTAACACCACCTTCAGCCATGTCCTGTTAGTGGTCTCTGCATGTCCTCCATTAACACCACCTTCAGCCATGTCCTGTTAGTGGTCTCTGCATGTCCTCCATTAACACCACCTTCAGCCATGTCCTGTTAGTGGTCTCTGCATGTCCTCCATTAACACCACCTTCAGCCATGTCCTGTTAGTGGTCTCTGCATGTCCTCCATTAACACCACCTTCAGCCATGTCCTGTTAGTGGTCTCTGCGTGTCCTCCATTAACACCACCTTCAGCCATGTCCTGTTAGTGGTCTCTGCGTGTCCTCCATTAACACCACCTTCAGCCATGTCCTGTTAGTGGTCTCTGCGTGTCCTCCATTAACACCACCTTCAGCCATGTCCTGTTAGTGGTCTCTGCGTGTCCTCCATTAACACCACCTTCAGCCATGTCCTGTTAGTGGTCTATGCATGTCCTCCATTAACACCACCTTCAGCCATGTCCTGTTAGTGGTCTCTGCGTGTGATTCATTAACTGCACCTTAAGAAGCAGTGGCGACTCGTCAGGGTTCAGCGGGAGAGTTTTTTTAGCTCACCACCTTTATGTTTCTGTGTTTCATTTTTCAATAAAATGCGCAAAGATTTCTAAAAACAGGTTTTCACTTTGTCATTGTGGGGTATTGTGTGCAGATGGGTGAGATCGTATTTGTATCTATTTTGAATTCAGGCTTTAACACAACAAAATGTGGAATAGGTCAAAGGGTATGAATACTTTCTAAAGGCGCTGTATGTGAACTCAACTCTTGTGGCATCATGTTCTCTAAATATCACTATCCCCAATTTTTTTTAGCTTTTTGTTATAGATGTGGCCATAAGCCAAAATACACATTTATCTGTTGTGGAGATTCACTGGCGGGCGCTTGTGGGACTACATATATATAATATATATATAAATATATTTTAAACATTTTCTGTCATCTGAATTACTCGTTTTAGGAGATTTGGATAGCGACAGTGACAGGGCACCGTGGCTCGCTAGCCAATCAGCTGGTTGTTCTGTAGTCCTGAGCTGTATCACAGCTGGCCAATCAGCTGGGTCTGTAACACAGCTAGCCAATCAGCTGGTTGTTCTGTAGTCCTGAGCTGTATCACAGCTGGCCAATCAGCTGGGTCTGTAACACAGCTAGCCAATCAGCTGGTTGTTCTGTAGTCCTGAGCTGTATCACAGCTGGCCAATCAGCTGGGTCTGTAACACAACTAGCCAATCAGCTGGTTGTTCTGTAGTCCTGAGCTGTATCACAGCTGGCCAATCAGCTGGGTCTGTAACACAACTAGCCAATCAGCTGGTTGTTCTGTAGTCCTGAGCTGTATCACAGCTGGCCAATCAGCTGGGTCTGTAACACAGCTAGCCAATCAGTTGGTTGTTCTGTAGTCCTGAGCTGTATCACAGCTGGCCAATCAGCTGGGTCTGTAACACAGCTAGCCAATCAGCTGGTTGTTCTGTAGTCCTGAGCTGTATCACAGCTGGCCAATCAGCTGGGTCTGTAACACAACTAGCCAATCAGCTGGTTGTTCTGTAGTCCTGAGCTGTATCACAGCTGGCCAATCAGCTGGGTCTGTAACACAACTAGCCAATCAGTTGGTTGTTCTGTAGTCCTGAGCTGTATCACAGCTGGCCAATCAGCTGGGTCTGTAACAAAACTAGCCTATCAGCTGGTTGTTCTGTAGTCCTGAGCTGTATCACAGCTGGCCAATCAGCTGGGTGTCACGGTTTCGGCCGAGGCTGCCTCTCTCCCTTGTTCGGGCAGGCTTCGGCGTTCGTTGTCTCCGGAATACTAGCTGCCACCGTTGTATGTTTCATGTTCGTTTGCTTTTGTCTGTTTTGTTGTGACACCTGTTCTCGTTTAGCCTAATTAGTGTCCTATAAGTTTCTCGTTGTGTTTGTCTAGTGTTGTGTGTTATTGATTTTGGTCTGTCGTGTGTTGGGCTTATTTTCGCCCTTTTCGCTCGGTTGAGCTTTCCTCCACTGCGTTGGAGTGTTACGCACCTGTTAGTGCGCTTTTTGCTTATTCGCCTTCGTGCGTATTTTTGCCTTCGGGCAAGTGTTGTCATATTTTCCTGTTTGGAGATTGACTAAAGTTGTTTGGACTATCCTTCGGTGTTCTGCGTTTGATTCCACCACTACACCCACCTACAGCACGCGTGACAGAATAACACACCAATAATGGAATCAGCAGGAGCCGCAGCAGCCCAGACGACGCTGGAGGACCAGGTCCGGGAACAACGGGACCAGATCCTGCAGATGGGGACCGCACTGCAGGAGGTGATCACCACCATCCAAGGCTGGGGAACGCCTCCACCGCCACCCTCCCTGCCAGCACCATCGGCCAGTCCGCCCATTCCCGCACCGGAACCCCGAGGAGTCCGACTCTCGCTCCCGAGGGCCTCACGATGGAACCGCGGCCGGGTGTCAGGGATTCCTTCTCCAGGTGGAGCTGTACCTGGCCACCGTGCACCCGGCGCCCTCGGGACATGAGAGCGTGTCCACCTGATCTCCTGACTTTCCGGGAAGGCATTGGAATGGGCCAACGCGGAGTGGAGGAGGATCGACGCGGACACCATCACGTACGACGGTGTTTGACCATCCCCGAGGGGAAAGCGGCGGGGAGCGTCTGGTCTTCCTCCGGCAGGGAGGAGGAGTGCCCAAGAGTTCGCCCTCGATTCCGTGCTCTAGCGGCAGATGCAGGGTGGAATGATCGGGCTCTCGTCGATCACTACAGATGTAGTCTGCGAGGGACGTCCGTCGGAAGCTGGCTTGTAGGGACACCAGCCTCTCGTTCGACCAGTTGGTTCGACATGTCCATCAGGCTGGATAACCTACTAGCTACCCGGGACGTCCCCGAGGGGGTCCGTCCATTTCACCCTCCAGCGCCTCCGAGCCGTGCCCCATGGAGCTCGGGGCGCTGGCGCTAGAGAGAGGAGGGGTCGGCTTACTAGGGGGTCCATCCCCTGCACCAACTGTGGTCGGGAGGACACACCGCGGCTAGGTGCTGGGGATGGCCTCCTCAGGGGAGAGGGACGACAGGTCCCGCACTGGGGATTCCTTCCAGGTGAGTAGGCGCCCCACTCACCCAGAGCTCTCTGTTGCACATTTCTGTATACCTGTGAGTTTTCCACAGGTAGCACCTCATTCCCAGCATAAGGCGCTGGTAGATTCAGGCGCGGCTGGGAATTTTGTTGATAAGAAGTTTTGTTTAGCCTTAGGGATTCCCCCTTCTTCCTGTTGATGTCCCTTTCCCGTTCATGCCCTAGATAGCCGTCCGTTGGGTGCGGGCTTGATCAGGAGGTCACTGCGCCACTTAGGATGTGTGCGCAGGGGGTCATCAGGAGATGATTCAGCTATTTCTGATTGACTCTCCCTGCGTATCCGGTGGTGCTGGGCATGCCCTGGTTGAGTACCCATAACCCATTTATTTTGTGGCAGGAGAGGGCTCTGATGGAGTGGTCTGCCCAGTGTGTGGGTCGATGTTTGGGCGTTTCCGTAGGGGGCTACCTCGGTGGAGAGTCCAAACCAGGTGCCCGCATTGCACGTTCCTCCTGAGTATGGGGATTTGGCCATCTCGTTTAGTAAGTCGAGGGCGACGCGGTTGCCGCCCCATAGGCAGGGGGAGATTGTGCGATAGACCTCCAGGCAGGAGCTGCGCTCCCACGGAGCCATGTGTATCCTCTGTCTCAGGAGGAGAAGAAAGCTATGGAGACTTACATAGACGAATCTCTGAGACAAGGATACATACGGCCTTCCACTTCCCCTGCGTCCTCGAGTTTCTTTTTTGTGAAGAAGAAGGATGGGGGTTTATGCCCGTGCATCGATTACCGTGGTCTCAATCAGATCACGGTGAAGTACAGTTATCCACTCCCGCTGATTGCGACCATGACTGAGTCCTTGCATGGGGTGCGTTTCTTCACTAAATTAGATCTCAGAAGCGCGTACAACTTGGTGCGCATCAGGAGGCGATGAATGGAAGACAGCCTTTAGTACCACCTCGGGGCCATTTCCGAGTATCTTGTCATGCCATACGGGTTGATGAACCGCTCCGTCAGTTTTCCAATCATTCGTGGATGAGATCTTCAGGGACATGCAGGGGCAGGGGTCGTTGTGTACATAGATGACATTCTCGTGTACTCGCCTACCGTGTCGAGCATGTGGCCCCTGGTGCGCAGAGTGTTGCGGAGGCTGGTGGAGCACACCTGTATGTTAAGGCAGAGAAGTGTCTGTTTTTCCAGGAGTCGGTCTCCTTTTTGGGGTATCAGTTGTCTGCGTCAGGGTGAAGATGGAGGTAGACCGGGTGTCAGCCGTGCGTAATTGGCAAACACCAACCACTGTGAAGGAGGTGCAGCAGTTTTTGGGGTTTGGAATTACTGCCGGAGGTTTATCCGGGGTTTTGGACAGGTGGCACGCTCCCATCACGTCTCTCTTGAAGGGGGGTCCGATGCGTCTGCAGTGGTCTGCCCAGGCGGACAGGGCGTTTGGGAGCTGAAGGACCTGTTTACCTCGGCTCCAGTGCTGGCACATCCGGATCCCTCTTTACCATTTCAGGTAGAGGTGGACGGTCTGAGGCCGGTATAGGAGCGATGCTTTCACAACGGTCAGGCCGCCACCTAAACTCCGCCCCTGTGCTTTTTATTCCACTCAGTCTGGGTTCGGAGGCGAAACTATACGTAGGGGACAGGGACTGTTGCCGTGGTACGGCCCTAAGGTGTGGAGCACTGGCTTGAGGGGGCTCAACACCCTTTCCTCATTTTGACGGACCACCTTAACCTGGAGTACATCCGGGCAGCAGAGGCTAAACCCTCGGCAGGCTGGATGGAATATGTTTTTGAACCGTTTTACATTTGATCACGTCATCCCTAGTCACAGAACGGTAAGGCTGATGCGCTGTCTGGCGGTATGACACGGAGGAGAGGTCCGTGGAGCCCAACTCCCATACTGCCGGAGTCGTGTCTGGTGGCACCGGTAGTGTGGGAGGTCGTGCTGAGCTCGAGCGGGCGTTACCCACCGACCCTAGTCCACACTGCCGGAGGGTCGGAGTGTTCAGCTCGGTTCGGGATCGATTGATCTATTGGGCTCTGGCACGTCACCCTCCCTCTGGACACCCGGGTATCGGCCGGACGTGCACTGTCTTAGTACCAAGTACTGGTGGCCCACGTTGGCAAGGGATGTGAGGTTTGTGTTTCCTCCTGCTCGGTGTGCGCCCAGTGTAAGGCGCCTAGACATCTGCCTAGGGTAAGTTACTCCCCTGCCGTTCCACAACGACCATGGTCCCACCTCTCGGTGGATTTCCCTTACGACCTTCCTCCTTCACAGGGGAATACCACTATACTGGTCGATTGTGGACCGGTTTTCTAAGGCCTGTCGTTTGCTCCCCATGCCGGGCCTTCCTACCGCCCCTGCAAACTGCCAAAGCCCTATTCACCCATGTGTTCCGACACTACGGGGTACCCGAGGATATTGTGTCTGATCGAGGTCCCATTTACCTCCAGAGTCTGTAGGGCCTTTATGGACGGTTGGGGATCTCGGTGAGCCTCACCTCGGGTTACCACCCGAGGTAATGGGCAGGTGGCGTGTGAACCAGGATGTGGTAGGTTTCTTAGAACATACTGCCAGGACCGCCGGAGGAGTGGGCAAGGTACGTTCCCTGGGCCAAATGGCCAGTTCCCTACGCCATTCCTCCACTAACCTAACCCCTTTCCAGATGTGTGTTGGGTTACCTGCGGTTCTGGCACCTTGGCCAGCAGAGCCAGATCGAGGCTCCCTGCGGTGGATGAGTGGGCGAGGCGCTCGGAGGAGACATGGAACGCTGCACACGTCCCACCTGCAGCGGGCCCTCCGGCGTCGTAAGCGCGCCGATCTCCACGAGTGAGGGACCGATGTCGCACCTGGTGATCGAGTCTGGCTCTCTACCAGAAACCTGCCCCTCCGCCTCCTTGTCGGAAACTGGTCGGCGGTTTGTAGGAAGCCATTTAAAAAGTCCTGGGAAGGTTGAGCAGTGTGTTACAAATTACAGCTACCTGTTGAATATAAAAGTATTAACCCCTCGTTCCATGTGTCCCTTCTCAGGCCGGTGGTAGCTGGCCCACTCCAAGAAAGTGAGATCAGGGACTCCTCCGCCCCATTGGACATCGAGGGCACCGGCGTAGCTCCGAGGTCCATCTTGGATTCAGACGTCGGATGGGGGTCTTCAATATCTAGTGGAGGAGGGGTACGGTCCGGAGGAGCGGTGCTGAAGGTGCCGAGGAGAGACATTTGGACCCGCTCTCCTGACTTCCATCTGGGCATCCAGCACCTTCAGGTCTCCGGGTCGTCCCGAGGCGGAGTCGTCTGGGGCCGCGCGTCGGGGGGATACTGTCACGGTTTCGCCGAGGCTGCCTCTCTCCCTTGTTCGGGCAAACATGGCGTTCGTTGTCTCCGGAATACTTCCACCGTTGTATGTTTCATGTTCGTTTGCTTTTGTCTGTTTTGTTGTCGACATCTGTTCTCGTTTAGCTCCTAATTAGTGTCCTATAAGTTTCTCGTTGTGTTTGTCTAGTGTTGTGTGTTATTGATTTTGGTCTGTCGTGTGTTGGGCTTATTTTCACCCTTTTCGCTCGGGTTGAGCTTTCCTCCACTGCGTTGGAGTGTTACGCACCTGTTAGTGCTTTTTGCTTATTCGCCGTGCGTATTTTTGCCTTGGCAAGTGTTGTCATATTTTCCTTTTTGGAGATTGACTGAGTTGTTTGGACTATCCTTCGGTGTTCTGCGTTTGATTCCACCACTACACCCACCTACAGCCGCGGCTGACACTGGGTCTGTAACACA
>NW_025534354.1:50000-217321 GCF_020615455.1 Coregonus clupeaformis | reverse complement strand
TGACTAGACCCATCCTCATCTACACCACCATCTATAGCATGACTAGAACCAGCCTCATCTACATCACCATCTATAACATGACTAGACCCAGCCTCTACTACACCACCATCTATAGCATTAGACCCAGTCTCATCTACACCACCATCTATAGCATGACTTGACCCAGTCTAATCTACACCACCATCTATAGCATGACTAGACCCAGCCTCATCTACATCACCATCTATAACATGACTAGACCCATCCTCATCTACACCACCATCTATAGCATGACTAGACCCAGCCTCATCTACATCACCATCTATAACATGACTAGACCCAGCCTCTACTACACCACCATCTATAGCATTAGACCCAGTCTCATCTACACCACCATCTATAGCATGACTAGACCCACCTCATCTACACCACTATCTATAACATGACTAGACACATCCTCATCTACACCACCATCTATAGCATGACTAGACCCAGCCTCATCTACATCACCATCTATAACATGACTAGACCCAGCCTCTACTACATAACCATCTATAGCATTAGACCCAGTCTCATCTACACCACCATCTATAACATGGCTAGACCCAGCCTCATCTACATCACCATATATAGCATGACTAGACCCAGCCTCATCTACATCACCATCTATAACATGACTAGACCCAGCCTCATCTACACCACCATCTATAGCATGACTAGACCCAGCCTCATCTACACCACCATCTATAGCATGACTAGACCAGCCTCATATACACCACCATCTATAGCATGACTAGACCCAGACTCATCTACACTACCATCTATAACATGACTAGACCCATCCTCATATACACCACCATCTATAGCATAACTAGACCCAGCCTCATCTACACCACTATCTATAGCATTAGACCCAGCCTCATCTACACCACCATCTATAGCATGACTAGACCCAGCCTCATCTACACCACCATCTATAGCATCGACTAGACCCAGCCTCATCTACACCACCATCCATGACATGACTAGACCCAGCCTCATCTACATCACCATCTATAACATGACTAGACCCAGCCTCATCTACATCACCGTCTATAGCATTAGACCCAGCCTCATCTATACTACCATCTATAGCATTAGACCCAGTCTCATCTACACCACCATCCATAGCATGACTAGACCCAGTCTTATCTACACCACCATCTATAGCATGACTTGACCCAGCCTCATCTACACCACCATCTATAGCATGACTAGACCCAGACTCATCTACATCACCATCTATAACATGACTAGACCAATCCTCATCTACACCACCATCTATAGCATAACTAGACCCAGCCTCATCTACATCACCATCTATAACATGACTAGACCCAGCCTCTACTACACCACCATCTATAGCATTAGACCCAGTCTCATCTACACCACCATCTATAGCATGACTTGACCCAGTCTAATCTACACCACCATCTATAGCATGACTAGACCCAGCCTCATCTACATCACCATCTATAACATGACTAGACCCATCCTCATCTACACCACCATCTATAGCATGACTAGACCCAGCCTCATCTACATCACCATCTATAACATGATTAGACCCAGCCTCTACTACACCACCATCTATAGCATTAGACCCAGTCTCATCTACACCACCATCTATAGCATGACTAGACCCACCCTCATCTACACCACTATCTATAACATGACTAGACACATCCTCATCTACACCACCATCTATAGCATGACTAGACCCATCCTCATCTACATCACCATCTATAGCATGACTAGACCCAGCCTCATCTACATCACCATCTATAACATGACTAGACCCAGCCTCTACTACATAACCATCTATAGCATTAGACCCAGTCTCATCTACACCACCATCTATAACATGGCTAGACCCAGCCTCATCTACATCACCATATATGGGCATGACTAGACCCAGCCTCATCTACATCACCATCTATAAGCATGACTAGACCCAGCCTCATCTACACCACCATCTATAGCATGACTAGACCCAGCCTCATCTACACCACCATCTATAGCATGACTAGACCCAGCCCTCATATACACCACCATCTATAGCATGACTAAACCGAGACTCATCTACACTACCATCTATAACATGACTAGACCCATCCTCATCTACACCACCATCTATAGCATAACTAGACCCAGCCTCATCTACACCACTATCTATAGCATTAGACCCAGCCTCATCTACACCACCATCTATAGCATGACTAGACCCAGCCTCATCTACACCACCATCTATAGCATGACTAGACCAGCCTCATCTACACCACCATCCATGACATGACTAGACCCAGCCTCATCTACATCACCATCTATAACATGACTAGACCCAGCCTCATCTACATCACCGTCTATAGCATTAGACCCAGCCTCATCTATACTACCATCTATAGCATTAGACCAGTCTCATCTACACCACCATCCATAGCATGACTCAGACCCAGTCTTATCTCACACCACCATCTATAGCATGACTTGACCCAGCCTCATCTACACCACCATCTATAGCATGACTAGACCCAGACTCATCTACATCACCATCTATAACATGACTAGACCCATCCTCATCTACACCACCATCTATAGCATGACTAGACCCAGCCTCATCTACATCACCATCTATAACATGACTAGACCCAGCCTCTACTACACAACCATCTATAGCATTAGACCCAGTCTCATCTACACCACCATCTATAGCATGACTTGACCCAGTCTAATCTACACCACCATCTATAGCATGACTAGACCCAGCCTCATCTACATCACCATCTATAACAAGACTAGACCCATCCTCATCTACACCACCATCTATAGCATGACTAGACCCAGCCTCATCTACATCACCATCTATAACATGACTAGACCCAGCCTCTACTACACCACCATCTATAGCATTAGACCCAGTCTCATCTACACCACCATCTATAGCATGACTAGACCCACCCTCATCTACACCACTATCTATAACATGACTAGACACATCCTCATCTACACCACCATCTATAGCATGACTAGACCCATCCTCATCTACATCACCATCTATAGCATGACTAGACCCAGCCTCATCTACATCACCATCTATAACATGACTAGACCCAGCCTCTACTACATAACCATCTATAGCATTAGACCCAGTCTCATCTACACCACCATCTATAACATGGCTAGACCCAGCCTCATCTACATCACCATATATAGCATGACTAGACCCAGCCTCATCTACATCACCATCTATAACATGACTAGACCCAGCCTCATCTACACCACCATCTATAGCATGACTAGACCCAGCCTCATCTACACCACCATCTATAGCATGACTAGACCCAGACTCATCTACACTACCATCTATAGCATGACTAGACCCAGCCTCATCTACATCACCATCTATAACATGACTAGACCCAGCCTCTACTACACCACCATCTATAGCATTAGACCCAGTCTCATCTACACCACCATCTATAGCATTAGACCCAGTCTCATCTACACCACCATCTATAACATGGCTAGACCCAGCCTCATCTACATCACCATATATAGCATGACTAGACCCAGCCTCATCTACATCACCATCTATAACATGACTAGACCCAGCCTCATCTACACCACCATCTATAGCATGACTAGACCCAGCCTCATCTACACCACCATCTATAGCATGACTAGACCCAGCCTCATATACACCACCATCTATAGCATGACTAGACCCAGACTCATCTACACTACCATCTATAACATGACTAGACCCATCCTCATCTACACCACCATCTATAGCATAACTAGACCCAGCCTCATCTACACCACTATCTATAGCATTAGACCCAGCCTCATCTACACCACCATCTATAGCATGACTAGACCCAGCCTCATCTACACCACCATCTATAGCATGACTAGACCCAGCCTCATCTACACCACCATCCATGACATGACTAGACCCAGCCTCATCTACATCACCATCTATAACATGACTAGACCCAGCCTCATCTACATCACCGTCTATAGCATTAGACCCAGCCTCATCTATACTACCATCTATAGCATTAGACCCAGTCTCATCTACACCACCATCCATAGCATGACTAGACCCAGTCTTATCTACACCACCATCTATAGCATGACTTGAAGCCTCATCTACACCACCATCTATAGCATGACTAGACCCAGCTTCATCTACATCACCATCTATAACATGACTAGACCCATCCTCATCTACACCACCATCTATAGCATGACTAGACCCAGCCTCATCTACATCACCATCTATAACATTACTAGACCCAGCCTCTACTACACCACCATCTATAGCATTAGACCCAGTCTCATCTACACCACCATCTATAGCATGACTTGACCCAGTCTAATCTACACCACCATCTATAGCATGACTAGACCCAGCCTCATCTACATCACCATCTATAACATGACTAGACCCATCCTCATCTACACCACCATCTATAGCATGACTAGACCCAGCCTCATCTACATCACCATCTATAACATGACTAGACCCAGCCTCTACTACACCACCATCTATAGCATTAGACCCAGTCTCATCTACACCACCATCTATAGCATGACTAGACCCACCCTCATCTACACCACTATCTATGACATGACTAGACACATCCTCATCTACACCACCATCTATAGCATGACTAGACCCATCCTCATCTACATCACCATCTATAGCATGACTAGACCCAGCCTCATCTACATCACCATCTATAACATGACTAGACCCAGCCTCTACTACATAACCATCTATAGCATTAGACCCAGTCTCATCTACACCACCATCTATAACATGGCTAGACCCAGCCTCATATACACCACCATCTATAGCATGACTAGACCCAGACTCATCTACACTACCATCTATAACATGACTAGACCCATCCTCATCTACACCACCATCTATAGCATAACTAGACCCAGCCTCATCTACACCACTATCTATAGCATTAGACCCAGCCTCATCTACACCACCATCTATAGCATGACTAGGCCCAGCCTCATCTACACCATCATCTATATCATGACTAGACTCAGCCTCATCTACATCACCATCTATAGCATGACTAGACCCAGCCTCATCTACACCACCATCTATAGCATGACTAGACCCAGACTCATCTACACTACCATCTATAACATGACTAGACCCAGTCTCATCTACACCACCATCTATAACATGACTAGACCCAGCCTCATTTACACCACTATCTATAGCATGACTAGACCCAGCCTTATCTACACCACCATCTATAGCATGACTAGACCCAGCCTCATCTACACCACCATTTATAGCATGACTAGACCCTTCCTCATCTACACCACCATCTATAGCATGACTAGAACCAGCCTCATCTACACCACCATCTATAACATGACTAGACCCAGCCTCATCTAACCCACCATCTATAGCATAGACCCAGCCTCATCTAAACCACCATCTATAACATGACTAGACCCAGTCTCATCTACACCACCATCTATAACATGAATAGAGCCAGCCTCATCTACACCACCATCTATAGCATGACTAGACCCAGCCTCATCTACACCACCATCTATAACATGACTAGACCCAGCCTCATCTACACCACCATCTGTAGCATGACTATATCAAGCCTCATCTACACCACCATAAATAGCATGACTAGGCCCAGCCTCATCTAACCCACCATCTATAGCATTAGACCCAGCCTCATCTAAACCACCATCTATAACATGACTAGACCCAGTCTCATCTACACCACCATCTATAGCATGACTAGACCCAGCCTCATCTAACCCACCATCTATAACATGAATAGAGCCAGCCTCATCTACACCACCATCTATAGCATGACTAGACCCAGCCTCATCTACACCACCATCTATAACATGACTAGACCCAGCCTCATCTACACCACCATCTGTAGCATGACTATATCCAGCCTCATCTACACCACCATCTATAGCATGACTAGACCCAGCCTCATCTACACAACCATCTATAACATGACTATACCCAGCCTCATCTACACCACCATCTATAGCATTAGACCCAGCCTCATCTACATCACCATCTATAGCATGACTAGACCCAGCCTCATCTAACCCACCATCTATAGCATGACTAGACCCAGACTCATCTACACTACCATCTATAACATGACTAGACCCAGTCTCATCTACACCACCATCTATAACATGACTAGACCCAGCCTCATTTACACCACTATCTATAGCATGACTAGACCCAGCCTTATCTACACCACCATCTATAGCATGACTAGACCCAGCCTCATCTACACCACCATTTATAGCATGACTAGACCCTTCCTCATCTACACCACCATCTATAGCATGACTAGACTCAGCCTCATCTACATCACCATCTATAGCATGACTAGACCCAGCCTCATCTACATCACCATCTATAACATGACTAGACCCAGCCTCATCTACACCACCATCTATAGCATGACTAGACCCAGCCTCCTCTACACCACCATCTATAGCATGACAAGACCCAGCCTCATCTACACCACCATCTATAACATGACTAGACCCAGCCTCATCTAAAACACCATCTATAGCATTAGACCCAGCCTCATCTAAACCACCATCTATAACATGACTAGACCCAGTCACATCTACACCAACATCTATAACATGAATAGACACAGCCTCATCTACACCACCATCTATAGCATGACTAGACCCAGCCTCATCTACACCACCATCTATAACATGACTAGACCCAGCCTCATCTACACCACCATCTGTAGCATGACTATATCAAGCCTCATCTACACCACCATCTATAGCATGACTAGCCCAGCCTCATCTAACCCACCATCTATAGCATTAGACCCAGCCTCATCTAAACCACCATCTATAACATGACTAGACCCAGTCTCATCTACACCACCATCTATAGCATGACTAGACCCAGCCTCATCTAACCCACCATCTATAACATGACTAGACCCAGCCTCATCTACACCACCATCTATAACATGACTAGACCCAGCCTCATCTACACCACCATCTGTAGCATGACTATATCAAGCCTCATCTACACCACCATCTATAGCATGACTAGGCCCAGCCTCATCTAACCCACCATCTATAGCATTAGACCCAGCCTCATCTAAACCACCATCTATAACATGACTAGACCCAGTCTCATCTACACCACCATCTATAGCATGACTAGACCCAGCCTCATCTAACCCACCATCTATAACATGACTAGACCCAGCCTCATCTACACCACCATCTGTAGCATGACTATATCCAGCCTCATCTACACCACCATCTATAGCATGACTAGACCCAGCCTCATCTACACAACCATCTATAACATGACTATACCCAGCCTCATCTACACCACCATCTATAGCATTAGACCCAGCCTCATCTACATCACCATCTATAGCATGACTAGACCCAGCCTCATCTAACCCACCATCTATAGCATGACTAGACCCAGACTCATCTACACTACCATCTATAACATGACTAGACCCAGTCTCATCTACACCACCATCTATAACATGACTAGACCCAGCCTCATTTACACCACTATCTATAGCATGACTAGACCCAGCCTTATCTACACCACCATCTATAGCATGACTAGACCCAGCCTCATCTACACCACCATTTATAGCATGACTAGACCCTTCCTCATCTACACCACCATCTATAGCATGACTAGACTCAGCCTCATCTACATCACCATCTATAGCATGACTAGACCCAGCCTCATCTACATCACCATCTATAACATGACTAGACCCAGCCTCATCTACACCACCATCTATAGCATGACTAGACCCAGCCTCCTCTACACCACCATCTATAGCATGACAAGACCCATTCTCATCTACACCACCATCTATAACATGACTAGACCCAGCCTCATCTAAAACACCATCTATAGCATTAGACCCAGCCTCATCTACACCACCATCTGTAGCATGACTATATCCAGCCTCATCTACACCACCATCTATAGCATGACTAGACCCAGCCTCATCTACACCACCATCTATAGCATTAGACCCAGCCTCATCTACACCACCATCTATAGCATTAGACGCAGTCTCATTTTCACCACCATCTATAGCATGACTAGACCCAGCCTCATCTACACCACCATCTATAGCATGACTAGACACAGCCTCATCAACACCACTATCTATATCATTAGACCCAGCCTTATCAACACCACCATCAATAGCATGACTAGGCCCAGCCTCATCTACACCACCATCTATAACATGACTAGTCCCAGTCTCATCTACACCACCATCTATAACATAACTAGACCTGCCTCATCTACACCACCATCTATAGCATTACTAGACCCACCCTCAACTACACCACTATCTATAGCATGAATAGACCATCCTCATCTACACCACCATCTATAACATGACTAGACCCAATCTCATCTACACCACCATCTATAACATGACTAGACCCAGACTCATCCACACTACCATCTATAACATGACTAGACCCAGACTCATCTACACCACATCTATAGCATGACTAGACCCAGCCTCATCTACACCACTATCTATAGCATTAGACACAGCCTCATCCACCACCATCTATAGCATTAGACCAGTCTCATCTACACCACCATCTATAATATAGGCTAGACCCAGCCTTATCAACACCACCATCAATAGCATGACTAGGCCCAGCGTCATCTACACCACCATCTATAACATGACTAGTCCCAGCCTCATCTACACCACTATCTATAGCATTAGACACAGCCTCATCTACACCACCATCTATAGCATTCGACTCAGTCTCATCTACACCACCGTATATAGCATGACTAGACCCAGCCTCATCTACATCACCATCTATAACATGACTAGATACAGCCTCATCTACACCACCATCTATAGCATGACTAGACCCAGCCTCATCTACACCACCATCTATAGCATGACTAGACCCAGCCTCATCTACACCACCATCTATAGCATGACTAGACCCAGCCTCATCTACACCACTATCTATAGCATGACTAGACCCATCCTCATCTACACCACTATCTATAGCATGACTAGACCCATCCTCAACTACACCACCATCTATAGCATGACTAGACCCATCTGTTAGGCCTACTGCTGATAGGTAGCTCTCTCTGCTCTCTCCCTCCCCTCTGTCTGTCCTTGATTGCAGGAGTGAAGTCTGGTGTGCGGGAGTCAGGGTTCCAGCTGCAGCTCATTCACCATATCACCTCAGCCTTTAAGACCCGGTCAAACTTACCACTCATCGTCAGATCATAGTCAAGACGACCATGTTAGTCTCGCTGCCGACTCAACCTGGTTATTTTTGCTCTTTGTGTTTTTGGTCTGTTTTATTTACTTTTTCTCCTGTGCCACAGATATTTGGAACCTGACTCCTGCCTCCCGCTTCACTCCTGCCACCACCATCCTGCTCTCCATTACCGGACCTCTCTTTTGGACTCACCACGGACACTAGGACATTACGGTACCACACCTGCCCTGATCTGGATCTGTTACCCTCCCTGTACCTGGACTTGCTCTTCCCATATATTTGGAAACCTGGACTTTGAACATTGTAAATAAACCTGTTAAAACTTCTCTGGCTTGGTGTACTTGTCTGCATTTGGGTTCTTATCCAGTTAAATCATAACAGTATGATCTGACCAACATGAACCCAGCAGACAGTAGCTCGGATACCACCCCAGAGTGCACTCAAATTTGGACTGCCATAGCCAATCAGGGCATTTTACTTGGCCAACATGATACCCTGTTTAAAAGCGATTCCTGGGGTTTGCGAACTTCTATAGGAGGTTCATCAAGGACTACAGCCGCATTGCGGCGCCACTTCACCGCTCTCACCTCCATCTCACGACCGTTCGCTTGGAATGAAGGGGCCGAATCAGCGTCAAGAACTGAAACATCGCTTCGCCTCGGCTCCCATTCTGATGCAGCGGACCCCGACCGCCAGTTTGTCGTGGAGGTGGATGCATCCGACACTGGGGTAGGTGCAGTGTTGTCACAACGTTCTCCTGAAGATAACAAACTGCATCCCTGTGCTTTTCTCTCAAGGAAACTTTCTCAGGCAGAGAGGAATTATGATGTTGGAAATCGTGAACTGCTCGCCGTTAAGCTGGCTCTCGAGGAGTGGCGACATTGGTTGGAGGGGGCGGAACAACCCTTCATCGTTTGGACGGATCATAAGAATCTGGCTTACCTCCAGTCAGCGAGCAGCTCAACCCCGCCAAGCCAGGTGGGCACCTATTTTTTGGGAGATTCAATTTTTCTCTGTCTTACCGTCCTGGGTCACGCAACGTCAAGCCTGACGCCCTGTCTCTGTGTTCATTCGGCTGTTGATACTGGTAGTAACCCTGAACCCATTTTGCCTCCTACCTGCAGTATTGCAGTCATCACATGTGACATCGAGGGGATTGTTAGACAGGCTCAACATCATCAAGCTGACCCTGGGAGGGGTCCTCCTAACCGGATGTTTGTCCCTGAGTCTGCTCGCTCCCAGGTACTTCAGTGGGCTCACTCGTCTCCCCTTACCTGTCACCCTGGAGTTTCTGCGACCCTTGACTTTGTGCGACGGAAGTTCTGGTGGGCCACGATGGAGGCGGACACTCGAGCCTTCATTGCTGCTTGTACGGTATGTGCACGGTAAAAACTCCACCCAGGCCAGCGCTGGTCATCTACGACCTCTACCTATACCCAGCCGCCCTGGTCGCATATCGCTATGGATTTTGTCACTGGACTTCCCCCTCATCTGGTAAGACTGTCATTCTTACGGTGATTGATCGTTTTTCTAAGTTCGCTCATTTTTTGGCCCTACCTAAACTGCCCACTGCCAGAGAGACGGCTGATATTTTGGTTGAACATGTGTTCCGCTCTCATGGTCTACCCACGGATATTGTCTCTGACAGGGGTCCCCAGTTTGTCTCCCAGGTGTGGAAAGCTTTCTGTAAAGCTTTGGGCATTACATCCAGCCTGTCCTCTGGATATCACCCCCAGACCAACGGGCAAGCCGAGAGAGCGAACCAGGAGATGGAGACCGCTCTTCGCTGTGTCACTGGGTCTAACCCTGGGTCTTGGAGCTCCATGCTCCCCTGGGTGGAATATGCTCATAACACCTTGACTAACGCTTCCTCTGGTTTGTCTCCTTTTCTGTGTGCTCTGGGTTATCAACCTCCCTGTTCCCTTCCCAAGAGAGGGAACTTGCGGTACCTCGGTGCAGTCCCACATGCGCCGCTGCTTCAAGGTCTGGAGGAAGGCCAGGGTAGCTCTGTCCCGAGCTTCAGGCGTACATGCAGAGGCAAGCCAACCGGCCACCGGTCCCAGGCTCCCGGTTACTCTCCTGGTCAAGAGGTATGGCTGAAGTCACGGACCTTCCATTGAAGGTGGAGTCTAAGAAGATGGCGCCTCGTTTTTATAGGACCGTTCAAGATACTGTCTATTGTTAACCCCTGCGCGGTTAAGCTTCACAGCTTCCTGCCTCCCTACGGGTTCATTCCACCTTTTCATGTTTCCCAGATTAAGCCTGTGTCGGTTAGCCCTTTGTGCCCGCCCTCTCGTCCCCCTCCTCCCGCCCAAGATCGTGGGTGGGGGTCCGGTCTACACTGTCCGGCGACTTCTGGATGTTCGCCGCCAGGTCGTGGTTTCCAGTACCTGGTGGATTGGGAGGGTTATGGTCCCGAGGAACGTTCCTGGGTGCCCAGGAGCTTCATTGTGGATCCTGATCTGGTCCGAGAGTTTCATAGGTTACATCCCGATCAAACCCCGTCGAGCCGCCAGGTGGCGTCCGTAGAGGGGGGGTGACTGTTAGGCCTACTGCTGATAGGTAGCTCTCTCTGCTCTCTCCTCCCCCCTCTGTCTGTCCTTGATTGCAGGAGTGAAGTCTGGTGTGCGGGAGTCAGGGTTCCAGCTGCAGCTCATTCACCATATCACCTCAGCCTTTAAGACCGGTCAAACTTACCACTCATCGTCAGATCATAGTCAAGACGACCATGTTAGTCTCGCTGCCGACTCAACCTGGTTATTTTTGCTCTTTGTGTTTTTGGTCTGTTTTATTTACTTTTTCTCCTGTGCCACAGATATTTGGAACCTGACTCCTGCCTCCGCTTCACTCCTGCCACCACCATCCTGCTCTCCATTACCGGACCTCTCTTTTGGACTCACCACGGACACTAGGACATTACGGTACCACACCTGCCCCTGATCTGGATCTGTTACCCTCCCTGTACCTGGACTTGCTCTTCCCATATATTTGGAAACCTGGACTTTGAACATTGTAAATAAACCTGTTAAAACTTCTCTGGCTTGGTGTACTTGTCTGCATTTGGGTTCTTATCCAGTTAAATCATAACACCATCCTCATCTACATCACCATCTATAGCATGACTAGACCCAGCCTCATCTACATCACCATCTATAACATGACTAGACCCAGCCTCTACTACACCACCATCTATAGCATGACTAGACCCAGCCTCATCTACACCACCATCTATAGCATGACTAGACCCATCCTCATCTACACCACCATCTATAGCATGACTAGACCCATCCTCATCTACACCACCATCTATAGCATGACTAGACCCATCCTCATCTACATCACCATCTATAACATGACTAGACCCAGCCTCTACTACACCACCATCTATAGCATTAGACCCAGTCTCATCTACACCACCATCTATAGCATGACTAGACCGACCCTCATCTACACCACTATCTATAGCATGACTAGACCTATCCTCATCTACACCACCATCTATAGCATGACTAGACCCATCCTCATCTACATCACCATCTATAGCATGACTAGACCCAGCCTCATCTACATCACCATCTATAACATGACTAGACCCAGCCTCTACTACACCACCATCTATAGCATTCGACTCAGTCTCATCTACACCACCATATATAGCATGACTAGACCCAGCCTCATCTACATCACCATCTATAACATGACTAGATACAGCCTCATCTACACCACCATCTATAGCATGACTAGACCCAGCCTCATCTACACCACCATCTATAGCATGCCTAGACCCAGCCTCATTTACACCACTATCTATAGCATGACTAGACCCAGCCTTATCTACACCACCATCTATAGCATGACTAGACCCAGCCTCATCTACACCACCATCTATAGCATGACTAGACCCAGTCTCATCTACACCACCATCTATAACATGACTAGACCAGCCTCATTTTACACCACTATCTATAGCATGACTAGACCCAGCCTTATCTACACCACTAATCTATAGCATGACTAGACCCAGCCCTCATCTACACCACCATTTAGTAGCGTGACTAGACCCTTCCTCATCTACACCACCATCTATAGCATTAGACCCAGCCTCATCTACATCACCATCTATAGCATGACTAGACCCAGCCTCATCTACACCACCATCTATAGCATGACTAGACCCAGACTCATCTACACTACCATCTATAACATGACTAGACCCAGTCTCATCTACACCACCATCTATAGCATGACTAGACCCAGCCTCATCTACACCACCATCTATAGCATGACTAGACCCAGACTCATCTACACTACCATCTATAACACGACTAGACCCAGTCTCATCTACACCACCATCTATAACATGACTAGACCCAGCCTCATTTACACCACTATCTATAGCATGACTAGACCCAGCCTTATCTACACCACCATCTATAGCATGACTAGACCCAGCCTCATCTACACCACCATTTATAGCATGACTAGACCCTTCCTCATCTACACCACCATCTATAGCATGACTAGACCCAGCCTCATCTACACCACCATCTATAACATGACTAGACCCAGCCTCATCTAACCCACCATCTATAGCATTAGACCCAGCCTCATCTAAACCACCATCTATAACATGACTAGACCCAGTCTCATCTACACCACCATCTATAACATGAATAGAGCCAGCCTCATCTACACCACCATCTATAGCATGACTAGACCCAGCCTCATCTACACCACCATCTATAACATGACTAGACCCAGCCTCATCTACACCACCATCTGTAGCATGACTATATCCAGCCTCATCTACACCACCATCTATAGCATGACTAGACCCAGCCTCATCTACACCACCATCTATAGCATGACTAGACCCAGACTCATCTACACTACCATCTATAACATGACTAGACCCAGTCTCATCTACACCACCATCTATAACATGACTAGACCCAGCCTCATTTACACCACTATCTATAGCATGACTAGACCCAGCCTTATCTACACCACCATCTATAGCATGACTAGACCCAGCCTCATCTACACCACCATTTTATAGCATGACTAGACCCTTCCTCATCTACACCACCATCTATAGCATGACTAGACTCAGCCTCATCTACATCACCATCTATAGCATGACTAGGACCCAGCCTCATCTACACCACCATCTATAACACGACTAGACCCAGCCTCATCTAACCCACCATCTATAACATTAGACCCAGCCTCATCTAAACCACCATCTATAACATGACTAGACCCAGTCTCATCTACACCAACATCTATAACATGAATAGACACAGCCTCATCTACACCACCATCTATAGCATGACTAGACCCAGCCTCATCTACACCACCATCTATAACATGACTAGACCCAGCCTCATCTACATCACCATCTGTAGCATGACTATATCAAGCCTCATCTACACCACCATCATAGCATGACTAGGCCCAGCCTCATCTAACCCACCATCTATAGCATTAGACCGAGCCTCATCTAAACCACCTCCTATAACATGACTAGACCCAGACTCATCTACACCACCATCTATAGCATGACTAGACCCAGCCTCATAAAACCCACCATCTATAACATGAATAGAGCCAGCCTCATCTACACCACCATCTATAGCATGACTAGACCCAGCCTCATCTACACCACCATCTATAACATGACTAGACCCAGCCTCATCTACACCACCATCTATAGCATGACTAGACCCAGACTCATCTACACTACTATCTATAACACGACTAGACCCAGTCTCATCTACACCACCATCTATAACATGACTAGACTCAGCCTCATTTACACCACTATCTATGCATGACTAGACCCAGCCTTATCTACACCACCATCTATAGCATGACTAGACCCAGCCTCATCTACACCACCATTTATAGCATGACTAGACCCTTCCTCATCTACACCACCATCTATAGCATGACTAGACCCAGCCTCATCTACACCACCATCTATAACATGACTAGACCCAGCCTCATCTAACCCACCATCTATAGCATTAGACCCAGCCTCATCTAAACCACCATCTATAACATGACTAGACCCAGTCTCATCTACACCACCATCTATAACATGAATAGAGCCAGCCTCATCTACACCACCATCTATAGCATGACTAGACCAGCCTCATCTACACCACCATCTATAACATGACTAGACCCAGCCTCATCTACACCACCATCTGTAGCATGACTATATCCAGCCTCATCTACACCACCATCTATAGCATGACTAGACCCAGCCTCATCTACACCACCATCTATAGCATGACTAGACCCAGACTCATCTACACTACCATCTATAACATGACTAGACCCAGTCTCATCTACACCACCATCTATAACATGACTAGACCCAGCCTCATTTACACCACTATCTATAGCATGACTAGACCCAGCCTTATCTACACCACCATCTATAGCATGACTAGACCCAGCCTCATCTACACCACCATTTATAGCATGACTAGACCCTTCCTCATCTACACCACCATCTATAGCATGACTAGACTCAGCCTCATCTACATCACCATCTATAGCATGACTAGACCCAGCCTCATCTACACCACCATCTATAACATGACTAGACCCAGCCTCATCTAACCCACCATCTATAACATTAGACCCAGCCTCATCTAAACCACCATCTATAACATGACTAGACCCAGTCTCATCTACACCAACATCTATAACATGAATAGACACAGCCTCATCTACACCACCATCTATAGCATGACTAGACCCAGCCTCATCTACACCACCATCTATAACATGACTAGACCCAGCCTCATCTACATCACCATCTGTAGCATGACTATATCAAGCCTCATCTACACCACCATCTATAGCATGACTAGGCCCAGCCTCATCTAACCCACCATCTATAGCATTAGACCGAGCCTCATCTAAACCACCTCCTATAACATGACTAGACCCAGACTCATCTACACCACCATCTATAGCATGACTAGACCCAGCCTCATAAAACCCACCATCTATAACATGAATAGAGCCAGCCTCATCTACACCACCATCTATAGCATGACTAGACCCAGCCTCATCTAATCCACCATCTATAACATGACTAGACCCAGCCTCATCTACACCACCATCTGTAGCATGACTATATCCAGCCTCATCTACACCACCATCTATAGCATGACTAGACCCAGCCTCATCTACACCACCATCTATAGCATTAGACCCAGCCTCATCTACACCACCATCTATAGCATGACTAGACTCAGTCTCATTTACACCACCATCTATAGCATGACTAGACCCAGCCTCATCTACACCACCATCTATAGCATGACTAGACACAGCCTCATCAACACCACTATCTATATCATTAGACCCAGCCTTATCAACACCACCATCAATAGCATGACTAGGCCCAGCCTCATCTACACCACCATCTATAACATGACTAGTCCCAGTCTCATCTACACCACCATCTATAACATAACTAGACCTGCCTCATCTACACCACCATCTATAGCATTACTAGACCCAGCCTCATCTACACCACCATCTATAGCATGACTAGACCCAGACTCATCTACACTACCATCTATAACATGACTAGACCCAGTCTCATCTACACCACCATCTATAACATGACTAGACCCAGCCTCATTTACACCACTATCTATAGCATGACTAGACCCAGCCTTATCTACACCACCATCTATAGCATGACTAGACCCAGCCTCATCTACACCACCATTTATAGCATGACTAGACTCTTCCTCATCTACACCACCATCTATAGCATGACTAGACCCAGCCTCATCTACACCACCATCTATAGCATTAGACCCAGCCTCATCTACACCACCATCTATAGCATGACTAGACTCAGTCTCATTTACACCACCATCTATAGCATGACTAGACCCAGCCTCATCTACACCACCATCTATAGCATGACTAGACACAGTCTCATCAACAACACTATCTATATCATTAGACCCAGCCTTATCAACACCACCATCAATAGCATGACTAGCCGAGCCTCATCTACACCACCATCTATAACATGACTAGTCCCAGTCTCATCTACACCACCATCTATAACATAACTAGACCTGCCTCATCTACACCACCATCTATAGCATTACTAGACCCACCCTCATCTACACCACTATCTATAGCATGAATAGACCATCCTCATCTACACCACCATCTATAACATGACTAGACCCAATCTCATCTACACCACCATCTATAACATGACTAGACCCAGACTCATCCACACTACCATCTATAACATGACTAGACCCAGACTCATCTACACCACAATCTATAGCATGACTAGACCCAGCCTCATCTACACCACTATCTATAGCATTAGACACAGCCTCATCTACACCACCATCTATAGCATTAGACCCAGTCTCATCTACACCACCATCTATAATATGGCTAGACCCAGCCTTATCAACACCACCATCAATAGCATGACTAGGCCCAGCGTCATCTACACCACCATCTATAACATGACTAGTCCCAGTCTCATCTACACACCATCTATAACATGACTAGACCTGCCTCATCTACACCACCATCTATAGCATTACTAGACCCACCCTCATCTACACCACTATCTATAGCATGACTAGACCCATCCTCATCTACATCACCATCTATAGCATGACTAGACCCAGCCTCATCTACATCACCATCTATAACATGACTAGACCCAGCCTCTACTACACCACCATCTATAGCATTCGACTCAGTCTCATCTACACCACCATCTATAACATGGCTAGACCCAGCCTCATCTACACCACTATCTATAGCATGACTAGACCCATCCTCATCTACACCACTATCTATAGCATGACTAGACCCATCCTCATCTACACCACCATCTATAGCATGACTAGACCCATCCTCATCTACATCACCATCTATAGCATGACTAGACCCAGCCTCATCTACATCACCATCTATAACATGACTAGACCCAGCCTCTACTACACCACCATCTATAGCATGACTAGACCCAGCCTCATCTACACCACCATCTATAGCATGACTAGACCCATCCTCATCTACACCACCATCTATAGCATGACTAGACACAGTCTCATCAACACCACTATCTATATCATTAGACCCAGCCTTATCAACACCACCATCAATAGCATGACTAGGCCCAGCCTCATCTACACCACCATCTATAACATGACTAGTCCCAGTCTCATCTACACCACCATCTATAACATAACTAGACCTGCCTCATCTACACCACCATCTATAGCATTACTAGACCCACCCTCATCTACACCACTATCTATAGCATGAATAGACCATCCTCATCTACACCACCATCTATAACATGACTAGACCCAATCTCATCTACACCACCATCTATAACATGACTAGACCCAGACTCATCCACACTACCATCTATAACATGACTAGACCCAGACTCATCTACACCACAATCTATAGCATGACTAGACCCAGCCTCATCTACACCACTATCTATAGCATTAGACACAGCCTCATCTACACCACCATCTATAGCATTAGACCCAGTCTCATCTACACCACCATCTATAATATGGCTAGACCCAGCCTTATCAACACCACCATCAATAGCATGACTAGGCCCAGCGTCATCTACACCACCATCTATAACATGACTAGTCCCAGTCTCATCTACACACCATCTATAACATGACTAGACCTGCCTCATCTACACCACCATCTATAGCATTACTAGACCCACCCTCATCTACACCACTATCTATAGCATGACTAGACCCATCCTCATCTACACCACCATCTATAGCATGACTAGACCCATCCTCATCTACATCACCATCTATAGCATGACTAGACCCAGCCTCATCTACATCACCATCTATAGCATGACTAGACCCAGCCTCTACTACACCACCATCTATAGCATTAGACCCAGTCTCATCTACACCACCATCTATGGCATGACTAGACCGACCCTCATCTACACCACTATCTATAGCATGACTAGACCTATCCTCATCCTACACCACCATCTATAGCATGACTAGACCGATCCTCATCTACATCACCATCTAAGCATGACTAGACCCAGCCTCATCTACATCACCATCTTTAACATGACTAGACCCAGCCTCTACTACACCACCATCTATAGCATTCGACTTAGTCTCATCTACACCACCATCTATAACATGGCTAGACCCAGCCTCATCTACACCACTATCTATAGCATGACTAGACCCATCCTCATCTACACCACTATCTATAGCATGACTAGACCCATCCTCATCTACACCACCATCTATAGCATGACTAGACCCATCCTCATCTACATCACCATCTATAGCATGACTAGACCCAGCCTCATCTACATCACCATCTATAACATGACTAGACCCAGCCTCTACTACACCACCATCTATAGCATGACTAGACCCAGCCTCATCTACACCACCATCTATAGCATGACTAGACCCATCCTCATCTACACCACCATCTATAGCATGACTAGACCCAGCCTCAGCTACACCACCATCTATAGCATGACTAGACCCATCTTCATCTACATCACCATCTATAGCATGACTAGACCCAGCCTCATCTACATCACCATCTATAACATGACTAGACCCAGCCTCTACTACACCACCATCTATAGCATTAGACCCAGTCTCATCTACACCACCATCTATAGCATGACTAGACCGACCCTCATCTACACCACTATCTATAGCATGACTAGACCTATCCTCATCTACACCACCATCTATAGCATGACTAGACCCATCCTCATCTACATCACCATCTATAGCATGACTAGACCCAGCCTCATCTACATCACCATCTATAACATGACTAGACCCAGCCTCTACTACACCACCATCTATAGCATTCGACTCAGTCTCATCTACACCACCATATATAGCATGACTAGACCCAGCCTCATCTACATCACCATCTATAACATGACTAGACACAGCCTCATCTACACCACCATCTATAGCATGACTAGACCCAGCCTCATCTACACCACCATCTATAGCATGACTAGACCCAGCCTCATCTACACCACCATCTATAGCATGACTAGACCCAGACTCATCTACACTACCATCTATAACATGACTAGACCCAGCCTCATCTACACCACCATCTATAGCATAACTGGACCCAGCCTCATCTACACCACCATCTATAGCATTAGACCCAGTCAACTCTACACCACCATCTATAACATGGCTAGACCCAGCCTTATCAACACCACCATCAATAGCATGACTAGGCCCAGCCTCATCTACACCACCATCTATAACATGACTAGACCCGGTCTCATCTACAACACCATCAATAGCATGACTAGACCCAGCCTCATCTACACCACCATCTATAGCATGACTAGTTCCAGTCTCATCTACAACACAGTCTATAACATGAATAGAGTTAGCCTCATCTACACCACCATCTATAGCATGACTAGATCCAGCCTCATCTACACCACCATCTATAGCATGACTAGTTCCAGTCTCATCTACACCACCATCTATAACATGACTAGACCCAGTCTCATCTACACCACCATCTATAACATGACTAGACCTGCCTCATCTACACCACCATCTATTGCATTACTAGACCCACCCTCATCTACACCACTATCTATAGCATGACTAGACCCATCCTCATCTACACCACCATCTATAGTGTGACTAGACCCATCCTCATCTACATCACCATCTATAGCATGACTAGACCCAGCCTCATCTACATCACCATCTATAACATGACTAGACCCAGCCTCTACTACACCACCATCTATTGCATTAGACCCAGTCTCATCTACACCACCATCTATAGCATGACTAGACCCACCCTCATCTACACCACTATCTATAGCATGACTAGACCCATCCTCATCTACACCACCATCTATAGCATGACTAGACCCACCCTCATCTACACCACTATCTATAGCATGACTAGACCCATCCTCATCTACATCACCATCTATAGCATGACTAGACCCAATCTCATCTACATCACCATCTATAACATGACTAGACCCAGCCTCTACTACACCACCATCTATAGCATTAGACCCAGTCTCATCTACACCACCATCTATAACATGGCTAGACCCAGCCTCATCTACCCCACCATCTATAACAAGACTAGACCGAGTCTCATCTACACCACCATCTATAGCATTAGACCCCGTCTCATCTACACCACCATCTATAACATGACTAGACCCAGCCTCATCTACACCACCATCTATAACATGACTAGACCCAGTCTCATCTACACCACCATCTATATCATGACTAGACCCAGACTCATCTACACCACCATCTATAGCATGACTAGACCCAGCCTCATCTACACCACCATCTATAACATGAATAGAGCCAGCCTCATCTACACCACCATCTATAGCATGACTAGACCCAGCCTCATCTACACCACCATCTATAACATGACTAGACCCAGCCTCATCTACACCACCATCTGTAGCATGACTATATCCAGCCTCATCTACACCACCATCTATAGCATGACTAGACCCAGCCTCATATACACAACCATCTATAATATAGTACTATACCCAGCTTCATCTACACCACCATCTATATGCATTAGACCCAGCCTCATCTACATCACCATCTATAGCATGAATAGACCCAGCCTCATCTACACCACCATCTATAGCATGACTCAGACCCAGACTCATCACTACCATCTATAACATGACTAACCCAGTCTCATCTACACCACCATCTATAGCATGTGACTAGACCCACCTCATCTACACCACCATCTAAGCATGACTAGACCCAGACTCATCTACACTACCATCTATAACATGACTAGACCCAGTCTCATCTACACCACCATCTATAACATGACTAGACTCAACCTCATTTGCACCACTATCTAGTAGCATGACTAGACCCAGCCTTCTCACCACCATCTATAGCATGACTAGACCCAGCCTCATCTACACCACCATTTATAGCATGACTAGACCCTTCCTCATCTACACCCACCATCTATAGCATGACTAGACCAGCCTCATCTACACCACCATCTATAACATGACTAGACCCAGCCTCATCTAACCCACCATCTATAGCATTAGACCCAGCCTCATCTAAACCACCATCTATAACATGACTAGACCCAGTCTCATCTACACCACCATCTATAACATGAATAGAGCCAGCCTCATCTACACCACTATCTATAGCATGACTAGACCCAGCCTCATCTACCCCCATCTATAACATGACTAGACCCAGCCTCATCTACACCACCATCTGTAGCATGACTATATCAAGCCTCATCTACACCACCATCTATAGCATGACTAGGCCTAGCCTCATCCAACCCACCATCTATAGCATTAGACCAGCCTCATCTAACCTCCATCTATAACATCTAGACCCAGTCTCATCTAGCACCACCATCTATAGCATGACTAGACCCAGCCTCATCTAACCCACCATCTATAACATGAATAGAGCCAGCCTCATCTACACCACCATCTATAGCATGACTAGACCCAGCCTCATCTACACCACCATCTATAGCATGACTAGACCCAGCCTCATCTACACCACCATCTATATACATGACGAGACCCAGCCTCATCTAACCCACCATCTATAGCATTAGACCCAGCCTCATCTAAACCACCATCTATAACATGACTAGACCCAGTCTCATCTACACCAACATCTATAACATGAATAACACAGCCTCATCTACACCACCATCTTAGCATGACTAGACCCAGCCTCATCTACACCACCATCTATAACATGACTAGACCCAGCCTCATCTACACCACCATCTGTGCATACTATATCCAGCCTCATCTACACCACCATCTATAGCATTAGACCCAGCCTCATCTACATCTACCATCTATAGCATGACTAGACCCAGCCTCATCTACACCACCATCTATGGCATGACTAGACCCAGACTCATCTACCACTACCATCTATAACATGACTAGACCCAGTCTCATCTACACCACCATCTATAACATGACTAGACCCAGCCTCTTTGCACCACTATCTATAGCATGACTGACCCAGCCTATCTACCCACCATCAATAGCATGACTAGACCCAGCCTCATCTACACCACCATTTATAGCATGACTAGACCCTTCCTCATCTACACCACCATCTATAGCATGACTAGACTCAGCCTCATCTACATCACCATCTATGCATGACTAGACCAGCCTCATCACACCACCATCTATAACGACGAGACCCAGCCTCATCTAACCCACCATCTATAGCATTAGACCCAGCCTCATCTAAACCACCATCTATAATATGACTAGACCCAGTCTCATCTACACCAACATCTATAACATGAATAGACACGCCTCATCTACACCACCATCTATAGCATGACTAGACCCAGCCTCATCTACACCACCATCTATACGTGACTAGACCCAGCCTCATCTACACCCACCATCTGTAGCATGACTATATCAAGCCTCATCTACTTCACCATCTATAGCATGACTAGGCCCAGCCTCATCTAACCCACCATCAATAGCATTAGACCCAGCCTCATCTAAACCACCATCTATAACATGACTGACCCAGTCTGATGTACACCACCATCTGTAGCATGACTATATCAGCCTCATCTACCACCACCATCTATAGCATGACTAGACCCAGCCTCATCTACACCCACCATCTATAGCATTAGACCCAGCCTCATCTACACCACCATCTATGGCATTAGACTCAGTCTCATTTACACCACCATCTATAGCTGACTAGACCCAGCCTCATCTACACCACCATCTATAGCATGACTAGACACAGCCTCATCAACACCACTATCTATATCATTAGACCCAGCCTTATCAACACCACCATCAATAGCATGACTAGGCCCAGCCTCATCTACACCACCATCTATAACATGACTAGTCCCAGTCTCATCTACACCACCATCTATAACATAACTAGACCTCCTCATCTACACTACCATCTATAGCATTACTAGACCCACCCTCATCTACACCACTATCTATAGCTTAATAGACCATCCTCATCTACACCACCATCTATACTTGACTAGACCCAATCTCATCTACACCACCATCTATTACATGACTAGACCCAGACTCATCCACACTACCATCTATAACATGACTAGACCCAGACTCATCTACACCACAATCTATAGCATGGCTAGACCCAGCCTCTATCTACACCACTATCTATAGCATGACTAGACCCATCCTCATCTACACCACTATCTATAGCATGACTAGACCCATCCTCATCTACACCACCATCTATAGCATGACTAGACCCATCCCATCTAAGCACATCACCATCTATAGCATGACTAGACCCAGCCTCATCTACATCACCATCTATAACATGACTAGACCCAGCCTCTACTACACCACCATCTATAGCATGACTAGACCCAGCCTCATCTACACCACCATCTATAGCATGACTAGACCCATCCTCATCTACCCACCATCTATAGCATGACTAGACCCATCCTCATCTACACCACCATCTATAGCATGACTAGACCCAGCCTCATCTACATCACCATCTATAACATGACTAGACCCAGCCTCTACTACACCACCATCTATAGCATTCGACTCAGTCTCATCTACACCACCATATATCGCATGACTAGACCCAGCCTCATCTACATCACCATCTATAACATGACTAACTCTGCCTCATCTACACCACCATCTATAGCGGTGACTAGACCCAGCCTCACTCTACACCCACCATCTATAGCATGACTAGACCCAGCCTCATCTACACCACCATCTATAAGCATGACTAGACCCAGACTCATCTACACTACCATCTATAACATGACTAGACCCAGCCTCATCTACACCACCATCTATAGCATAATTGGACCCAGCCTCATCTACACCACCATCTATAGCATTAGACCCAGTCAACTCTACACCACCATCTATAACATGGTCAGACCCAGCCTTATCAACACCACCATCAATAGCATGACTAGGCCCAGCCTCATCTACACCACCATCTATAACATGACTAGACCCGGTCTCATCTACACCACCATCTATAGCATGACTAGACCCATCCTCATCTACACCACCATCTATAGCATGACTAGACCCAGCCTCATCTACATCACCATCTATAACATGACTAGACCCAGCCTCTACTACACCACCATCTATAGCATTCGACTCAGTCTCATCTACACCACCATATATAGCATGACTAGACCCAGCCTCATCTGCATCACCATCTATAAACATGACTAGACACAGCCTCATCTACACCACCATCTATAGCATGACTAGACCCCATCCTCATCTACACCACCATCTATAGCATGACTAGACCCAGCCTCATCTACACCACCATCTATAGCATGACTAGACCAGACTCATCTACACTACCATCTATAACATGACTAGACCCAGCCTCATCTACACTCACCATCTATAGCATAACTGGACCCAGCCTCATCTACACCACCATCTATAGCATTAGACCCAGTCAACTCTACACCACCATCTATAACATGGCTAGACCCAGCCTTATCAACACCACCATAAATAGCATGACTAGGCCCAGCCTCATCTACACCACCATCTATAACATGACTAGACCCGGTCTCATCTACAACACCATCTATAGTATGACTAGACCCAGCCTCATCTACACCACCATCTATAGCATGACTAGTTCCAGTCTCATCTGCACCACAGTCTATAACATGAATAGAGCCACCTCATCTCACCACCATCTATAGCATGACTAGATCCAGCCTCATCTACACTACACCATCTATAGCATGACTAGTTCCAGTCTCATCTACACCACCGTCTATAAGCAATGACTAGACCCAGCCTCATCTACACCACCATCTATAGCATGACTAGACCCAGACTCATCTACACCACCATCTATAGCATGACTAGACAAAGCCTCATCTACACCACTATCTATAGCATTAGACACAGCCCTCATCTCCCACCATCTATAACATGGCTAGACTCAGCCTTATCAACACCACCATCAATGGGCATGACTAGGCTCAGCCTCTTCTACACCACCATCTATAACATGACTAGACCCAGTCTCATCTCACCACCATCTATAACACGACTAGACCTGCCTCATCTACACCACCATCTATTGCATTACTAGACCCACCCTCATCTACACCACTATCTATAGCATGACTAGACCCATCTCATCTACACCACCATCTATAGTGTGACTAGACCCATCCTCATCTACATCACCATCTATAGCATGACTACGACCCAGCCTCATCTACATCACCATCTATAACATGACTAGACCCAGCCTCTACTACAACACCATCTATTGCATTAGACCCAGTCTCATCTACACCACCATCTATAGCATGACTAGACCCACCCTCATCTACACCACTATCTAGCATGACTAGACCCATCCTCATCTACACCACCATCTATGGCATGACTAGACCCACCCTCATCTACACCACTATCTATAGCATGACTAGACCCATCCTCATCTACATCACCATCTATAGCATGACTAGACCCAATCTCATCTACATCACCATCTATAACATGACTAGACCCAGCCTCTCTACACCACCATCTATAAGCATTAGACCCAGTCTCATCTACACCACCATCTATACATGGCTAGACCCAGCCCCTCATCCCTACCCCACCATCTATAACAAGACTAGACCGAGTCTCATCTACACCACCATCTATAGCATTAGACCCCGTCTCATCTACCCACCATCTATAACATGACTAGACCCAGCTTCATCTACACCACCATCTATAACATGCTAGACCCAGTCTCATCTACAGACCACCATCTATATCATGACTAGACCCGACTCATCTACACCACCATCTATAGCATGACTAGACCCAGCCTCATCTACACCACCAGTCTATAACATGAATAGAGCCAGCCTCATCTACACCACCATCTATAGCTGATAGACCCAGCCTCATCTACACCACCATCTATAACATGCTAGACCCACCTCATCTACACCCATCTGTAGCATGACTATATAGACAGACTCATCTACACCACCATCTATAGCATGACTAGACCCAGCCTCATCTACACAACCATCTATAACATGACTTACCCAGCTTCATCTACACCACCATCTATAGCATTAGACCACCTCATCTAAATCACCATCTATAGCATGAATAGACCCACCTCATCTACACCACCTCTATGCATGACTAAGACCCAGACTCATCTACACTGCCATCTATAACATGACTAGACCCAGTCTCATCTACACCACCATCTATAGCATGACTAGACCCAGCCTCATCCTACACCACCAGATCTATAGCTGACTAGACCTAGACTCATCTACACTGCATCTATAACATGACTAGACCCAGTCTCATCTACACCACCATCTATAACATGACTATGCCCAGCCTCATTTACACCACTATCTATAGCATGACTAGACCCACCTTATCTACACCAACCATCTATAGCATGGCTGACCAGCCTCATCTACACCACCATTTATAGCATGACTAACCCTTCCTCATCTACCACATCTATGGCATGACTACCCAGCCTCTATCTACACCATCTATAACATGACTAGACCCAGCCTCATCTAACCCACCATCTATAGCATTAGACCCAGCCTCATCTAAACCACTCTATAACATGACGTCTCATCTACAGCCAACATCTATAACATGAATAGACGCAGCCTCATCTACCCATCTATAGCATGACTAGACCCAGACTCATCTACACTACCATCTACTAACATGACTAGACCCAGTCTCATCTACACCACCATCTATAACATGACTAGACCCAGCCTCATTTACACCACTATCTATAGCATGACTAGACCCAGCCTTATCTACACCACCATCTATAGCAGTGACTAGACCCGGCCTCATCTACACCACCATTTATAGCATGACTAGACCCTTCCTCATCTACACCACCATCTATAGCATGACTAGACTCAGCCTCATCTACATCACCATCTATAGCATGACTAGACCCAGCCTCATCTACACCACCATCTATAACATGACTAGACCCAGCCTCATCTAACCCACCATCTATAGCATTAGACCCAGTCTCATCTAAACCACCATCTATAACATGACTAGACCCAGTCTCATCTACACCAACATCTATAACATGAATAGACACAGCCTCATCTACACCACCATCTATAGCATGACTAGACCCAGCCTCATCCACACCACCATCTATAACATGACTAGACCCAGCCTCATCTACACCACCATCTGTAGCATGACTATATCAAGCCTCATCTACACCACCATCTATAGCATGACTAGGCCCAGCCTCATCTAACCCACCATCTATAGCATTAGACCCAGCCTCATCTAAACCACCATCTATAACATGACTAGACCCAGTCTCATCTACACCACCATCTATAGCATGACTAGACCCAGCCTCATCTAACCCACCATCTATAACATGAATAGAGCCAGCCTCATCTACACCACCATCTATAGCATGACTAGACCCAGCCTCATCTACACCACCATCTATAACATGACTAGACCCAGCCTCATCTACACCACCATCTGTAGCATGCTATATCCAGCCTCATCTACACCACCATCTATAGCATACTAGACCCAGCCCTCATCTACACAACCATCTATAACATGACTATACCCAGCCTCATCTACACCACCATCTATAGCATTAGACCCAGCCTCATCTACATCACCATCTATAGCATGACTAGACCCAGCCCTCATCTACACCACCATCTATAGCATGACTAGACCCAGACTCATCTACACTACCATCTATAATGACTAGACCCAGTCTCATCTACACCACCATCTATAACATGACTACACCCAGCCTCATTTACACCACTATCTATAGCATGACTAACTCCCAGCCTTATCTACACCACCATCTATAGCATGACTAGACCCGGCCTCATCTACACCACCATTTATAGCATGACTCAGACCCTTCCTCATCTACACCACCATCTATAGCATGACTAGACTCAGCTCATCTACATCACCATCTATAGCATGACTAGACCCAGCCTCATCTACACCACCATCTATAACATGACTAGACCCAGCCTCATCTAACCCACCATCTATAGTATTAGACCCAGCCTCATCTACACCTGCATTATTAGCTGTTTGGGGTTTTAGGCTGGGTTTCTGTACAGCACTTCGAGATATTAGCTGATGTAAGAAGGGCTATATAAAATAAAATTGATTGATTGATTGATCTAAACCACCATCTATAACATGACTAGACCCAGTCTCATCTACACCAACATCTATAACATGAATAGACACAGCCTCATCTACACCACCATCTATGCATGACTAGACCCAGCCTCATCTACACCACCATCTATAACATGACTAGACCCAGCCTCATCTACACCACCATCTGTGGCATGACTATATCAAGCCTCATCTACACCACCATCTATAGCATGACTAGGCCCAGCCTCATCTAACCCACCATCTATAGCTATTAGACCCAGCCTCATCTAAACCACCATCTATAACATGAACTAGACCCAGTCTCATCTACCACCATCTATCGGCATGACTAGACCCAGTCTCATCTACACCACCATTTATAGCATGACTAGACCCTTCCTCATCTACACCACCATCTGTGGCATGACTAGACTCAGCTCATCTACATCACCATCTATAGCATGACTAGACCCAGCCTCATCTACACCACCATCTATAACACTTACTAGACCCCAGCCTCATCTAACCCACCATCTATAGTATTTAGACCCAGCCTCATCTACACCTCATCTATTAGCTGTTTGGGGTTTTAGGCTGAGTTTCTGTCTAACCACTCGAGATATTAGCTGATGTAGAAGGGCTATATAAAATAAAATTGATTGATTGATTGATCTAAACCACCATCTATAACATGACTAGACCCAGTCTCATCTACACCAACATCTATAACATGAATAGACACAGCCTCATCTACACCACCATCTATAGCATGACTAGACCCAGCCTCATCTACACCACCATCTATAACATGACTAGACCCAGCCTCATCTACACCACCATCTGTAGCATGACTATATCAAGCCTCATCCCTACACCACCATCTATAGCATGACTAGGCCCAGCCTCATCTAACCCACCATCTATAGCATTAGACCCAGCCTCATCTAAACCACCATCTATAACATGACTAGACCCAGTCTCATCTACACCACCATCTATAGCATGACTAGACCCAGCCTCATCTAACCCACCATCTATAACATGAATAGAGCCAGCCTCATCTACACCACCATCTATAGCATGACTAGACCCAGCCTCATCTACACCACCATCTATAACATGACTAGACCCAGCCTCATCTACACCACCATCTGTAGTATGACTATATCCAGCCTCATCTACACCAACCATCTATAGCATGACTAGACCCCAGCCTCATCTACACCACCATCTATAGCATTAGACCCAGCCTCATCTACACCACCATCTATAGCATTAGACTCAGCCTCATTTACACCACCATCTATAGCATGACTAGACCCAGCCTCATCTACACCACCATCTATAGCATGACTAGACACAGCCTCATCAACACCACTATCTATATCATTAGACTCCAGCCTTATCAACCCACCATCAATAGCAGTGACTAGGCCCAGCCTCATCTACACCACCATCTATAACATGACTAGTCCCAGCCTCATCTACACCACCATCTATACATAACTAGACCTGCCTCATCTACACCACCATCTATAGCATTACTAGACCCACCTCATCTACACCACTATCTATAGCATGAATAGACCATCCTCATCTACACCACCATCTATAACATGACTAGACCCAATCTCATCTACACTACCATCTATAACATGACTAGACCCAGCCTCATCTACACCACCATCTATAGCATAACTGGACCCAGCCTCATCTACACCACCATCTATAGCATTAGACCCAGTCAACTCTACACCACCATCTATAACATGGCTAGACCCAGCCTTATCAACACCACCATCAATAGCATGACTAGGCCCAGCCTCATCTACACCACCATCTATAACATGACTAGACCCGGTCTCATCTACAACACCATCTATAGCATGACTAGTTCCAGTCTCATCTACAACACAGTCTATAACATGAATAGAGCCAGCCTCATCTACACCACCATCTATAGCATGACTAGTTCCAGTCTCATCTACACCACCGTCTATAACATGACTAGACCCAGCCTCATCTACACCACCATCTATAGCATGACTAGACCCAGACTCATCTACACCACCATCTATAGCATGACTAGACAAAGCCTCATCTACACCACTATCTATAGCATTAGACACAGCCTCATCTACACCACCATCTATAACATGGCTAGACTCAGCCTTATCAACACCACCATCAATAGCATGACTAGGCCCAGCCTCATCTACACCACCATCTATAACATGACTAGACCCAGTCTCATCTACACCACCATCTATAACATGACTAGACCTGCCTCATCTACACCACCATCTATTGCATTACTAGACCCACCCTCATCTACACCACTATCTATAGCATGACTAGACCCATCCTCATCTACACCACCATCTATGAGTGTGACTAACCCATCCTCATCTACATCACCATCTATAGCATGACTAGACACAGCCTCATCTACATCACCATCTATAACATGACTAGACCCAGCCTCTACTACACCACCATCTATAGCATTAGACCCAGTCTCATCTACACCACCATCTATAGCATGACTAGACCCACCCTCATCTACACCACTATCTATAGCATGACTAGACCCATCCTCATCTACACCACCATCTATAGCATGACTAGACCCATCCTCATCTACATCACCATCTATAGCATGACTAGACCCAATATCATCTACATCACCATCTATAACATGACTAGACCCAGCCTCTACTACACCACCATCTATAGCATTAGACCCAGTCTCATCTACACCACCATCTATATCATGGCTAGACCCAGCCTCATCTACCCCACCATCTATAACAAGACTAGACCGAGTCTCATCTACACCACCATCTATAGCATTAGACCCCGTCTCATCTACACCACCATCTATAACATGACTAGACCCAGCCTCATCTACACCACCATCTATAACATGACTAGACCCAGTCTCATCTACACCACCATCTATACCATGACTAGACCCAGACTCATCTACACCACCATTTATAGCATGACTAGACCCAGCCTCATCTACACCACCATCTATAACTTGACTAGACCCAGCCTCATCTACACCACCATCTGCAGCCTGACTAGACCCAGCCTCATCTATACCACCATCTATAGCATGACTAGACCCAGCCTCATATACACCACCATCTGCAACATGACTAGGCCCAGCCTCTGCTTCTTGCATCTCATGGCCCCCTGCATATTGACCTCGATTTCCCCCACTGGTGCTTGTACCCTCACCTTGTCTACGGCCTTTGTGTGGGCACGCAAAGCTCTTATGCCCCAAATCCCCACACTCAAAGCACCGTAGACTATCTGTGCTGACAAACCCTGCATAGAGCCCCTCCCCATGCCTCACTTTAAAATGCACATTTAACTGTTGCTCATTGTTGTTCAGAAACATGAACACTTGCCTCCGGAACGCGCAAACTTACCAAAACGACTCAGCTCCTTCCTGATTTGATCATCTGTAATAAACGGAGGCAAATTTGCAATTACCACTCTAGTCGAAGGAGTAGAAAGAGGAGAAATTGGCACCAACACACCCCTTACACATTTTCACTAGAAGAAATGAGCCTACCCACCAAATTTACTATTTTCATGAACACAACCACAGCTTTGTTCATTCTGGATGCAGAATGTATAAATTCAGCTCTTACCTGTTTGCCGACCGTGAGCAGAACCTCCTCCACCTTAATTCCATTCTCGGGAACACACCTGAATCCATGCCATAACGACAGCGTCTCCTCCGCGCTAGGCTGCGAAGCCATCGCTCACACCACACCGTTCAAAACCCCAGGAAACTAAACCTCTGTCCTCTTCCTCCCCAACTTTGAAAATAAAAACAGTGGTTACTGCTAAACAAACAGTGCATTAACCCTCCACCATAGAAAATACAAATGGAATGAAAAGACCAAAGAAAGAATCAAGAAAATAAGTTAGGACAGAGCCCTCCACACCAAACACTCAAACTCCCAAAAACTCCCAGCATGCACTGAGAGAGAGAGCGAGAGAGAGAGAGAGAGAGAGAGAGAGAGAGAGAGAGAGAGAGAGAGAGAGAGAGAGAGAGAGAGAGAGAGAGAGAGAGAGAGATTGTGGGGTGTGTACGTATGTGTGTGTGTGTTTCAGTGCATACTTGTCTCTGTGTGGTGTTTCAAGGCCATTAAGTCAAGTAAACCTTCACACTGATGCACAAACACACATATACACACACACACACACACGACCTGCGGCCACCCCCTCTTGGCTGCGGTTCACGTCACAACATCACTAAGACTAATTACTTTACAGCAGAAACCACCGGCCAATAATCAAGACATTACTGGGGTGTCAATGAAGCTCTGCCAAAACATATAATTCCTCCCATATCAAGGAGGAGAGGAGTGCTATTCAGAATGGGCAGTGTGAGAAGGACTGGGCAGAGAGGGGAGGACTGGGCACTGTGGGCATGGACCAGCCTTATTCACTGGGCAGAGAGGGGAGGACTGGGCAGGGACCAGCCTTATTCACTGGGCAGAGAGGGGAGGACTAGGCAGGGACCAGCCTTATTCACTGGGCAGAGAGGGAGGACTGGGCACGGACCAGCCTTATTCACTGGGCAGAGAGGGGAGGACTGGGCAGGGACCAGCCTTATTCACTGGGCAGAGAGGGAGGACTGGGCAGGGACCAGCCTTATTCACTGGGCAGAGAGGGGAGGACAGGGCACAGACCAGCCTTATTCACTGGGCAGAGAGTGAGGACTGGGAAGGGACCAGCCTTATTCACTGGGCAGAGAGGAGAGGACTGGTCAGGGACCAGCCTTATTCACTGGGCAGAGAGGAGAGGACTGGTCAGGGACCAGCCTTATTCACTGGGCAGGGTAGCAGCGAGGACTGGGCAGGGACCAGCCTTATTCACTGGGAAGGGTAGCAGGGCTATTTGGTTATTAGGAAAAGGAAGCAGATTCTTGAGATAGCTTCTCAGTAGGGACCGGTTGGGTCCAGGGTGGATTGGGGTTCTCCAGTGAATTTAATGAATAGCTGGGAGTTGATTGGCAGCTGAATGGCTGGACTAACAAAAAGCATCAGTGTGGGGTCAGGAGTGAAATCAGCCTTGGCCTACACACCCTGAACCGGCTCTCTGTATTGTACCAGTTACACAACCTATATTTGCAATAACAAATTGAGTTAAATTGGTTTAATTGGAGATCAGGACCTGGCTGAAATGGTGAGCAGCTCTGAAATCAGTTCAGGGCCTTTAGAGATGGGGTCAGTTAGAACAGCCCTGAGGAGTTAGAGAGGAGAAGAGGAGGGAGACGGGAGAGAGGGGGGAGAGGAGGGGGAGAGGGGGAGAGGAGGGGGGGAGGAGGAGGGGGGAGGGAGAGGAGAGGAAGGAGAGGGGGAGAGGAGGGGGAGAGGAGAAGAGAGGAGGAGGGGAGAGAGGGGGAGGGAGGAGAGAGGAGAGGGGAGGAGAAGAGGGGGAGGGAGGGGGAGAGGAGAAGAGGACAGGGGGAGAGGGGGAGAGGAGAGAGGACAGGGGGACAGGGAGGGGGGAGTGGGGGAGGAGGAGAGGGAGGAGAAGAGGAGAGAGGGAGAGAGGGGGAGAGAGGGAGAGGGGGGAGAGGACAGGGGGAGAGGAGGAAAGGAGAGGAAAGAGAGGAGAGGGAAGAGGGGGAGAGGAGAAGAGGACAGGGGGAGAGGGGGAGAGGAGGAGAGGAGAGGAGAAGAGGAAAGGAGGGGGAGAGGGAGGAGAGGAGAGGGGGGAGAGGAGAGGAGAAGAGGACAGGGGGAGAGGAGGAGGGGAGGGGGAGGGGGGGGGGGAGGAGAGGAGAAGAGGAGAGGAGGAGGAGAGAAGGAGAAGGGGAGAGGAGGAGAGGAAAGGAGGGGGAGGGGTAGAGGAGAGAGGGGGAGAGGATGAGAGGAGAGGGGGAGAGGAGGATAGGAGAGGGAGATAAGAGGAGAGGAGGAGAGTAGAGCACACAGACCCAGGGTTGGGGTTAGAGAGGACTAGAACACACAGACCCAGGGTTGGGGGTTAGAGAGGACTAGAGCACACAGACCCAGGGTTGGGGGTTAGAGAGGACTAGAACATACAGACCCAGGGTTTGGGTTAGAGAGGACTAGAACACACAGACCCAGGGTTGTGGGTTAGAGAGGACTAGAACACAAAGACCCAGGTTTGGGGGTTAGAGAGGATTAGAGCATACACCCAGGGTTGGGGGTTAGAGAGGACTAGAGCACACAGACCCAGAGTTGGAAGTTAGAGAGGACTAGAACACACAGACTCAGGGTTGGGGTTAGAGAGGACTAGAGCACACAGACTCCGGGTTGGGGTTAGAGAGGACTAGAACACACAGACTCAGGTTTGGGGTTAGAGAGGACTAGAACACACAGACTCAGGTTTGGGGTTAGAGAGGACTAGAACACACAGACTCAGGGTTGGGGGTTAGAGAGGACTACAACACACAGACCCAGGGTTGGGGGTTAGAGTGGACTAGAGCAAAGAGACCCTGACATTAGCCCTGGTACTGCACTTTGCAAATATAACACACACAAAAAAGCACAGTGTGTTTGATGCAGCCGTACAAATGTTTACATTTATCACAGAGGTCAGACACCAGTGTATATACAGTCATGGCCAAAATTGTTGGCACCCCTGAAATTTTTCCAGAAAATGAAGTATTTCTCACAGAAAAGTATTGAAATTACACATGTTTTGCTATGCACATGTTTATTTCCTTTGTGTGTATTGGAATAACACAAAAAAACAGGAAAAAAGCAAATTTGACATAATTTCACACAAAACTCAAAAAAATGGGCCGGACAAAATGATTGGCACCCTTAACTTAATATTTAGTTGCACACCTTTTGGAAAAATAACTGAAATCAGTCATGCCTATAACCATCAATAAGCTTCTTACACCTCTCACCCGAATTTTGGACCACTCTTCTTTTGCAAACTGCTCCAGGTCTCTCATATTGGATGGGTGCCTTTTCCCCAACAGCAATTTTAAGATCTCTCCACAGGTGTTCAATGGGATTAAGATCTGGACTCATTGCTGGCCACTTCAGAACTCTCCAGCGCTTTTGTTGCCATCCATTTCTGGGTGCTTTTTGAAGTATGTTTGGGGTCATTGTCCTGCTGGAAGACCCATGATCTCGGACGCAAACCCAGCTTTCTGACACTGGGCCCTACATTGCGACCCAAAATCCTTTGGTAATCCTCAGATTTCATGATGCCTTGCACACAGTCAAGGCACCCAGTCCAGAGGCAGCAAAACAACCCCAAAACATCTTTGAACCTCCACCATATTTGACTGTAGGTACTGTGTTCTTTTCTTTGAAGGCTTCATTACATTTCGGTAAACAGTAGAACGATGTGCTTTTACCAAAAAGCTCTATCTTGGTCTCATCTGTCCATAGAGACGTTCTCCCAGAAGGAATTTGGCTTACTCATGTACATTTTGGCAAACTGTAGTCTTGCTTTTTATGTCTCTGTGTCAGCAGTGGGGTCCTCCTGGGTCTCCTGCCATAGCGTTTCATTTCATTCAAATTTCGACGTATAGGTTCAGCGCTGACACTGATGCACCCTGAGCCTGCAGGACAGCTTGAATTTCTTTGGAACTTGTTTGGGGCTGCTTATCCACCATCCGGACTATCCTGCGTTGCAACCTTTTCATCAATTTTTCTCTTCCGTCCACGTCCAGGGAGATTAGCTACAGTGCCATGGGTTGCAAAACTTCTTGATCATGTTGCGCACTGTGGACAAAGGAACATCTAGATCTCTGGAGATGGACTTGTAACCTTGAGATTGTTGATATTTTTCCACAATTTTGGTTCTCAAGTCCTCAGACAGTTCTCTTTTCCTCTTTCTGTTCTCCACTGCTTAGTGTGGCACACAGAAACACAATGCAAAGACTGAGTCAACTTCTCTCCTTTTTATCTGCTTTCAGGTGTGATTTTTAGATTGCCCACACCTGTTACTTGCCCCCAGGTGAGTTTAAAGGAGCATCACATGCTTGGAACAAACTTATTTATCCACAATTTTGAAAGGGTGCCAATAACTTTGTCCGGCCCATTTTTTTAGTTTTGTGTGAAATTATGTCAAATTTGCTTTTTTTCCTGTTTTTTTTTGTGTTATTCCAATACACACAAAGGAAATAAACATGGTGCATAGCAAAACATGTGTAATTTCAATACTTTTCTGTGAGAAATACTTCATTTTCTGGAAAAATTTCAGGGGTGCCAACAATTTTGGCCATGACTGTATTTATCACAGAGGTCAGAGGTCAGACCCCAGTGTATATATTTATCACAGCGGTCAAAGGCCAGACCCCAGTGTATATATTTATCACAGCGGTCAGAGGTCAGACCCCAGTGTATATATTTATGACAGAGGTCAAAGGTCAGACACCAGTGTATATATTTATCACAGAGGTCAGACCCCAGTGAATATATATATATCACAGAGTTTAGAGGTCAGACAACAGTGTATATATTTATCACACAGGTCAGACACCAGTGTATATATTTATCACAGAGGTCAGACCCCAGTGAATATATATATATCACAGAGTTTAGAGGTCAGACAAAAGTGTATATATTTATCACACAGGTCAGAGCCCAGTGTATATATTTATCACAGAGGTCAAAGGTCAGATACCAGTGTTGAATTGAAGTCGGAAGTTTACATACACCTTAGCCAAATACATTTAAACTCAGTTTTTCACAATTCCTGACATTTAATCCTACTAAAAATTCCCTGTCTTAGGTCAGTTAGGATCACCACTTTATTTTGAGAATGTGAAATGTCAGAATAATAGTAGAGAGAATGATTTATTTCAGCTTTTATTTCTTTCATCACATTCCCTGTTGGTCAGAAGTTTACATACACTCAATTAGTATTTGGTAGCGTTGCCTTTATATTGTTTAACTTGGGGTCAAACGTTTCGGGTAGCCTTCCACTAGCTTCCCACAATAAGTTGGGTGAATTTTGGCCCATTCCTCCTGACAGAGCTGGTGTAACTAAATCAGGTTTGTAGGCCTCCTTGCTCGCACACGCTTTTTCAGTTCTGCCCACACATTTTCAATAGGATTGAGGTCTGGGCTTTGGGATGGCCACTCCAATACCTTGACTTTGTTGTCCTTAAGCCATTTTGCCACAACTTTGGAAGTATGCTTGGGGTCATTGTCATTTTTGGAAGACCCATTTGCGACCAAGCTTTAACTTCCTGACTGATGTCTTGAGATGTTGCTTCAATATATCCATATAATTATGCCATCTATTTTGTGAAGTGCACCAGTCCCTCCTGCAGCAAAGCACCCCCACAGCATGATGCTGCCACCCCCGTGATTCACGGTTGAGATGGTGTTCTTCGGGTTGCAAGCATCCCCTTTTTCCTCCAAACATAATGATGGTCATTGTGGCCAAACAGTTCTATTTTTGTTTCATCAGACCAGAGGACATTTCTCCAAAAAGTACGATCTTTGTCCCCATGTGCAGTTGCAAACCGTAGTCTGGCTTTTTTATAGCGATTTTGGAGCAGTGGCGTCTTCCTTGCTGAGCGGCCTTTCAGGTTATGTCGATATAGGACTCTTTTTACTGTGGATATAGATACGTTTCCTCCAGCATCTTCACAAGGTCCTTTGCTGTTGTTCTTGGATTGATTTGCACTTTTCGCACCAAAGTACGTTAATCTCTAGGAGACAGAACGCGTCTCCTTCCTGAGCGGAATGACGGCTGCGTGGTTCCATGGTGTTTATAGTTGCGTACTATTGTTTGTACAGATGAACGTGGTACCTTCAGGCGTTTGGAAATTGCTCACAAAAAAAATGTCGGAGGTCTTGCCGGATTTCTTTTGATTTTCCCATGATGTCAAGCAAAGAGGCACTGAGTTTGAATGTAGGCCTTGACATACATCCACAGGTACACCTCCAATTGACTCAAATTATGTCAATTAGCCTATCAGAAGCTTCTAAAGCCATGACATCTTTTTCTGGAATTTTCCAAGCTGTTTATAGGCGCAGTCAACTTAGTGTATGTAAACTTCTGACCCACTGGAATTGAGATACAGTGAATTATAAGTGAAATAATCTGTCTGTAAACAATTGTTGGAAAAATTACTTGTGTCATGCACAAAGTAGATGTCCTAACCGACTTGACAAAACTATAGTTTGTTAATAAGACATTTGTGGAGTGGTTGAAAAATGAGTTTTAATGACTCCAACCTACGTGTAATGTAAACTTCCGACTTCAACTGTATATATTTATCACAGAGGTCAGACACCAGTGTATATGTGTATCACAGAGGTCAGAGGTCAGACTCAGTGTATTTGGGTGGCGCACAATTGGTCCAGCGTTGTCCAAGGGAGGGGAGGGTTTGACCGGCAGGGATGTGGGTTTGTTTACACGGGGGGGCCAGTATAAAAATTAAATAAAAAATTATAATAATAAACATGTATGCATTCATTAACTGTAAGTCGCTCTGGATAAGAGCATCTGCTAAATGACTAAAATGTAAATGTAAAATGTATATATGTATAACAGAGGTCAAAGGTCAGACACCAGTGTATATATTTATCACAGAGGTCAGACCCTAGTGTATGTATTTATCACAGAGGTCAGAGGTCAGACCCAAGTGTATATATTTATCACAGAGGTCAGACCCCAGTGTATATATGTATCACAGAGGTCAGAGGTCAGACACCAGTGTATATATTTATCACAGAGGTCAGACCCCAGTGTATATATGTATCACAGAGGTCAGAGGTCAGCGGTCAGACCCCAGTTCAACCAGTTCATATATTTATCACAGAGGTCAGACCCCAGTGTATATATTTATCACAGAGGTCAGACTCTAGTCACACCCCAGTGTATATAATTATCACAGGTCAGACCCCAGAGAACAATGATTCAGAGTCTATCAATTCATTTCTGTCTCAATTCCCTGCTCAAATACTCCAAATAGAAGGTGTCTATGATGTCTTTAAACTCAATGTGAGTCCATTGCTCTTAACAAATAACGATTATACTGAACGTTACTACAAGAAACACTAACAAAGTCCTGAATGTATTCATCAAGAAACACTAACAAAGTCCTGAATGTATTCATCAAAAACACTAACAAAGTCCTGAATGTATTCATCAAGAAAAACTAACAAAGTCCTGAATGTATTCATCAAGAAACACTAACAAAGTCCTGAATGTATTCAAGTCACAGAGAGGAGACAGGACATGTACAGTATCACTACCATAACTCATTATTAAATATGACCAATTGTCATCATGGAACATATTAGTTCTAACAGGCCCTGATTCCTTTGAACAAGACTCAGTTTTATTTCACATTATTTCAGTTATCAGCCTGTTCTATTGCTGCCACTGTCATCTGTCCAGCAATCCCCATGGTAACTGTAGCTGTTATCACATGATCAAAGTAATACAACTAAAGTGCTAGGCAGGAAATTGAATGTGTAGTTGGACAGGAAATAACCGCGCTCTGTCATAATCTGCCGTATAAAACATGTGTTCATCCACATATTGTCTCCTAATCTGATGGAGGTCAGCCCTCCCTCCCCTTCCTCTACAGCATGGCCAGTCTAGGACTGTATCATCAGTCTGGGTCTGTACTACCAGTCTGGGTCTATACTACCAGTCTGGGTCTGTACTACCAGTCTGGGTCTAAACTACCAGTCTGGGTCTGTATCACCAGTCTGGGTCTGTATAACCAGTCTGGGTCTGTACTACCAGTCTGGGTCTGAACTACCAGTCTGGGTCTATACTACCAGTCTGGGTCTGTACTACCAGTCTGGGTCTGTACTACCAGTCTGGGTCTATACTACCAGTCTGGGTCTGTACTACCAGTCTGGGTCTGTACTACCAGTCTGGGTCTATACTACCAGTCTGGGTCTGTACTCACCAGTCTGGGTCTGTACTACCCAGTCTGGGTCTGTACTACCAGTCTGGGTCTGTACTACCAGTCTGGGTCTATACTACAAGTCTGGGTCTGTACCACCAGTCTGGGTCTATACTACCAGTCTGGGTCTGTACTACCAGTCTGGGTCTGTACTCACCAGTCTGGGTCTGTACTACCAGTCTGGGTCTGTATCACCAGTCTGGGTCTTACTACCAGTCTGGGTCTGTACTACCAGTCTGGGTCTGTACTACCAGTCTGGGTCTGTACTACCAGTCTGGGTCTGTACCACCAGTCTGGGTCTATACTACCAGTCTGGGTCTGTACTACCAGTCTGGGTCTGTACTACCAGTCTGGGTCTGTACTACCAGTCTGGGTCTGGTACTACCAGTCTGGGTCTGTACTACCAGTCTGGGTCTATACTACCAGTCTGGGTCTGTACTACCAGTCTGGGTCTATACTACCAGTCTGGGTCTGTACTACCAGTCTGGGACTGTACTACCAGTCTGGGTCTATACTACCAGTCTGGGTCTATACTACCAGTCTGGGTCTGTATCACCAGTCTGGTCTGTACTACCAGTCTGGGTCTATACTACAAGTCTGGGTCTGTATCACCAGTCTGGTCTGTACTACCAGTCTGGGTCTGTACTACCAGTCTGGGTCTGTACTTCCAGTCTGGGTCTATACTACCAGTCTGGGTCTATACTACCAGTCTGGGTCTATACTACCAGTCTGGGTCTGAACTACCAGTCTGGGTCTATACTACCAGTCTGGGTCTGTACTACCAGTCTGGGTCTATACTACCAGTCTGGGTCTGTACTACCAGTCTGGGTCTGTATCTACCAGTCTGGGTCTGTACTACCAGTCTGGGTCTGTACTACCAGTCTGGGTCTGTACTACCAGTCTGGGTCTGTACTACCAGTCTGGGTCTATACTACCAGTCTGGGTCTGTACTACCAGTCTGGGTCTATATTACCAGTCTGGGTCTATACTACCAGTCTGGGTCTGTACTACCAGTCTGGGTCTGTACTACCAGTCTGGGTCTGTACTACCAGTCTGGGTCTGTACTCACCAGTCTGGGTCTGTACTACCAGTCTGGGTCTGTACTACCAGTCTGGGTCTATACTACCAGTCTGGGTCTGTACTACCAGTCTGGGTCTGTACTACCAGTCTGGGTCTGTACTACCAGTCTGGGTCTGTATCACCAGTCTGGGTCTGTACTACCAGTCTGGGTCTATACTACCAGTCTGGGTCTGTATCACCAGTCTGGGTCTATACTACCAGTCTGGGTCTGTACTACCAGTCTGGGTCTGTATCACCAGTCTGGGTCTGTACTACCAGTCTGGGTCTGTACCACCAGTCTGGGTCTGTACTACCAGTCTGGGTCTGTATCACCAGTCTGGGTCTATACTACCAGTCTGGGTCTGTACTACCAGTCTGGGTCTGTACTACCAGTCTGGGTCTATACTACCAGTCTGGGTCTGTACTACCAGTCTGGGTCTATACTACCAGTCTGGGTCTGTACTACCAGTCTGGGTCTGTACCACCAGTCTGGGTCTATACTACCAGTCTGGGTCTGTACTACCAGTCTGGGTCTATACTACCAGTCTGGGTCTGTACTACCAGTCTGGGTCTGTACTACCAGTCTGGGTCTGTACTACCAGTCTGGGTCTGTACTCACCAGTCTGGGTCTGTACCACCAGTCTGGGTCTGTACTACCAGTCTGGGTCTCTACTACCAGTCTGGGTCTATACTACCAGTCTGGGTCTATACTACCAGTCTGGGTCTGTACTACCAGTCTGGGTCTGTACTACCAGTCTGGGTCTGTATCACCAGTCTGGGTCTGTACTACCAGTCTGGGTCTATACTACCAGTCTGGGTCTGTACTACCAGTCTGGGTCTGTACTACCAGTCTGGGTCTGTACCACCAGTCTGGGTCTGTACTACCAGTCTGGGTCTGTACTACCAGTCTGGGTCAATACTACCAGTCTGGGTCTGTACTACCAGTCTGGGTCTATACTACCAGTCTGGGTCTGTACTACCAGTCTGGGTCTGTACTACCAGTCTGGGTCTATACTACCAGTCTGGGTCTGTACTACCAGTCTGGGTCTGTATCTACCAGTCTGGGTCTATACTACCAGTCTGGGTCTGTACTACCAGTCTGGGTCTATACTACCAGTCTGGGTCTGTACTACCAGTCTGGGTCTGTACTACCAGTCTGGGTCTATACTACCAGTCTGGGTCTGTACCACCAGTCTGGGCCTGTTTCACTACCAGTCTGGGTCTGTACTACCAGTCTGGGTCTGTACTACCAGTCTGGGTCTGTACTACCAGTCTGGGTCTATACTACCAGTCTGGGTCTGTACTCACCAGTCTGGGTCTGTACTACCAGTCTGGGTCTGTACTACCAGTCTGGGTCTGTACTACCAGTCTGGGTCTGTACTACCAGTCTGGGTCTGTACTACCAGTCTGGGTCTGTACTACCAGTCTGGGTCTGTACTACCAGTCTGGGTCTATACTACCAGTCTGGGTCTGTACTACCAGTCTGGGTCTGTACTACCAGTCTGGGTCTGTACTACCAGTCTGGGTCTGTACTACCAGTCTGGGTCTGTACTACCAGTCTGGGTCTGTACTACCAGTCTGGGTCTGTACTACCAGTCTGGGTCTGTACCACCAGTCTGGGTCTGTATCACCAGTCTGGGTCTGTACTACCAGTCTGGGTCTATACTACCAGTCTGGGTCTGTACTACCAGTCTGGGTCTGTACTACCAGTCTGGGTCTGTACTACCAGTCTGGGTCTGTACTACCAGTCTGGGTCTGTACTACCAGTCTGGGTCTGTACTACCAGTCTGGGTCTGTACTACCAGTCTGGGTCTGTACTACCAGTCTGGGTCTGTATCACCAGTCTGGGTCTATACTACCAGTCTGGGTCTGTACTACCAGTCTGGGTCTATACTACCAGTCTGGGTCTGTACTACAAGTCTGGGTCTGTACTACCAGTCTGGGTCTATACTACCAGTGTGGGTCTGTATCACCAGTCTGGGTCTGTTTCACTAGTCTGGACTGTACTACCAGTCTGGGTCTGTACTACCAGTCTGGGTCTGTACTACCAGTCTGGGTCTATACTACCAGTCTGGGTCTGTATCATCAGTCTGGGTCTTTACTTTCAGTCTGGGTCTGTATCACCAGTCTGGGTCTGTACTACCATTCTGGGTCTGTACTACCAGTCTGGGTCTGTATCACCAGTCTGGGTCTGTACTACCAGTCTGGGTCTGTACTACCAGTCTGGGTCTATACTACCAGTCTGGGTCTGTACTACCAGTCTGGGTCTATACTACCAGTCTGGGTCTGTACTACCAGTCTGGGTCTATACTACCAGTCTGGGTCTGTACTACCAGTCTGGGTCTGTACTACCAGTCTGGATCTTTACTACCAGTCTGGGTCTGTATCACCAGTCTGGGTCTGTATCACCAGTCTGGGTCTGTACTACCAGTCTGGGTCTATACTACCAGTCTGGGTATGAACTACCAGTCTGGGTCTGTACTACCAGTCTGGGTCTCTATCACCAGTCTGGGCCTGTACTACCAGTCTGGGTCTATACTACCAGTCTGAGTCTGTACTATCAGTCTGGATCTTTACTACCAGTCTGGGTCTGTACTACCAGTCTCGGTCTGTACCACCAGTCTGGGTCTGTATTACCAGTCTGGGTCTGTACTACCAGTCTGGGTCTGTACTACCAGTCTGGGTCTATACTACCAGTCTGGGTCTGTACTACCAGTCTGGGTCTGTACTACCAGTCTGGGTCTATACTACCAGTCTGAGTCTGTACTATCAGTCTGGGTCTCTACTACCAGTCTGGGTCTATACTACCAGTCTGGGTCTATACTACCAGTCTGGGTCTGTACTACCATTATGGGTCTGTACTACCAGTCTGGGTCTGTATCACCAGTCTGGGTCTGTACTACCAGTCTGGGTCTGTACCACCAGTCTGGGTCTATACTACCAGTCTGGGTCTGTACTACCAGTCTGGGTCTGTATCACCAGTCTGGGTCTGTACTACCAGTCTGGGTCTGTACTACCAGTCTGGGTCTATACTACCAGTCTGGGTCTGTACTACCAGTCTGGGTCTGTACTACCAGTCTGGGTCTGTACTACCAGTCTGGGTCTATACTACCAGTCTGGGTCTGTACTACCAGTCTGGGTCTGTACTACCAGTCTGGGTCTGTACTACCAGTCTGGGTCTATACTACCAGTCTGGGTCTATACTACCAGTCTGGGTCTGTACTACCAGTCTGGGTCTGTACTACCAGTCTGGGTCTGTACTACCAGTCTGGGTCTATACTACCAGTCTGGGTCTGTACTACCAGTCTGGGTCTATACTACCAGTCTGGGTCTATACTACCAGTCTGGGTCTGTATTCCAGTCTGGGTCTGTACTACCAGTCTGGGTCTGTACTACCAGTCTGGGTCTATACTACCAGTCTGGGTCTGTACTACCAGTCTGGGTCTGTACTACCAGTCTGGATCTGTACTACCAGTCTGGGTCTGTATCACCAGTCTGGGTCTGTTTCACCAGTCTGGGTCTGTACTACCAGTCTGGGTCTATACTACCAGTCTGGGTCTGTACTACCAGTCTGGGTCTGTACTACCAGTCTGGGTCTGTACTACCAGTCTGGGTCTGTACTACCAGTCTGGGTCTGTACTACCAGTCTGGGTCTGTATCACCAGTCTGGGTCTGTACTACCAGTCTGGGTCTGTATCACCAGTCTGGGTCTGTACTACCAGTCTGGGTCTGTACTACCAGTCTGGGTCTATACTACCAGTCTGGGTCTGTATCACCAGTCTGGGTCTGTACTACCAGTCTGGGTCTGTACTACCAGTCTGGGTCTGTACTACCAGTCTGGGTCTATACTACCAGTCTGGGTCTGTACTACCAGTCTGGGTCTGTATCACCAGTCTGGGTCTATACTACCAGTCTGGGTCTGTACTACCAGTCTGGGTCTATACTACCAGTCTGGGTCTGTACTACCAGTCTGGGTCTGTACTACCAGTCTGGGTCTGTACTACCAGTCTGGGTCTGTATCACCAGTCTGGGTCTGTATCACCAGTCTGGGTCTGTACTACCAGTCTGGGTCTGTACTACCAGTCTGGGTCTGTACTACCAGTCTGGGTCTGTACTACCAGTCTGGGTCTGTACCACCAGTCTGGGTCTGTACTACCAGTCTGGGTCTGTATCACCAGTCTGGGTCTGTACTACCAGTCTGGGTCTGTACTACCAGTCTGGGTCTATACTACCAGTCTGGGTCTGTATCACCAGTCTGGGTCTGTACTACCAGTCTGGGTCTATACTACCAGTCTGGGTCTGTACTACCAGTCTGGGTCTATACTACCAGTCTGGGTCTGTACTACCAGTCTGGGTCTGTATCACCAGTCTGGGTCTATACTACCAGTCTGGGTCTGTACTACCAGTCTGGGTCTGTACTACCAGTCTGGGTCTGTACTACCAGTCTGGGTCTGTACTACCAGTCTGGGTCTGTACTACCAGTCTGGGTCTGTATCACCAGTCTGGGTCTGTACTACCAGTCTGGGTCTGTACTACCAGTCTGGGTCTGTACTACCAGTCTGGGTCTGTACTACCAGTCTGGGTCTATACTACCAGTCTGGGTCTGTACCACCAGTCTGGGTCTGTACTACCAGTCTGGGTCTGTACTACCAGTCTGGGTCTGTACTACCAGTCTGGGTCTGTACTACCAGTCTGGGTCTGTACTACCAGTCTGGGTCTGTACTACCAGTCTGGGTCTGTACTACCAGTCTGGGTCTATACTACCAGTCTGGGTCTGTACTACCAGTCTGGGTCTATACTACCAGTCTGGGTCTGTACTACCAGTCTGGGTCTGTACTACCAGTCTGGGTCTGTACTACCAGTCTGGGTCTGTACTACCAGTCTGGGTCTGTATCACCAGTCTGGGTCTGTACTACCAGTCTGGGTCTGTATCACCAGTCTGGGTCTGTACTACCAGTCTGGGTCTGTACTACCAGTCTGGGTCTATACTACCAGTCTGGGTCTGTATCACCAGTCTGGGTCTGTACTACCAGTCTGGGTCTATACTACCAGTCTGGGTCTGTACTACCAGTCTGGGTCTATACTACCAGTCTGGGTCTGTACTACCAGTCTGGGTCTGTACTACCAGTCTGGGTCTATACTACCAGTCTGGGTCTGTACTACCAGTCTGGGTCTATACTACCAGTCTGGGTCTGTACTACCATCTGGGTCTGTACTACCAGTCTGGGTCTATACTACCAGTCTGGGTCTGTATCACCAGTCTGGGTCTGTATCACCAGTCTGGGTCTGTACTACCAGTCTGGGTCTGTACTACCAGTCTGGGTCTGTACTACCAGTCTGGGTCTATACTACCAGTCTGGGTCTGTACTACCAGTCTGGGTCTGTACTACCAGTCTGGGTCTGTACTACCAGTCTGGGTCTGTACTACCAGTCTGGGTCTGTACTACCAGTCTGGGTCTGTACTACCAGTCTGGGTCTGTACTACCAGTCTGGGTCTGTACTACCAGTCTGGGTCTATACTACCAGTCTGGGTCTATACTACCAGTCTGGGTCTGTACTACCAGTCTGGGTCTGTACTACCAGTCTGGGTCTATACTACCAGTCTGGGTCTGTACTACCAGTCTGGGTCTGTACTACCAGTCTGGGTCTGTACTACCAGTCTGGGTCTGTACTACCAGTCTGGGTCTGTACTACCAGTCTGGGTCTGTACTACCAGTCTGGGTCTGTACTACCAGTCTGGGTCTGTACTACCAGTCTGGGTCTGTACTACCAGTCTGGGTCTGTACTACCAGTCTGGGTCTATACTACCAGTCTGAGTCTGTACTATCAGTCTGGATCTTTACTACCAGTCTGGGTCTGTACTACCAGTCTCGGTCTGTACCACCAGTCTGGGTCTGTATCACCAGTCTGGGTCTGTATCACCAGTCTGGGTCTGTACTACCAGTCTGGGTCTATACTACCAGTCTGGGTCTGTACTACCAGTCTGGGTCTGTACTACCAGTCTGGGTCTATACTACCAGTCTGGGTCTGTACTACCAGTCTGGGTCTGTATCACCAGTCTGGGTATATACTACCAGTCTGGGTCTATACTACCAGTCTGGGTCTGTATCACCAGTCTGGGTCTTTACTTCCAGTCTGGGTCTGTATCACCAGTCTGGGTCTACACTACGAGTCTGGGTCTGTACTACCAGTCTGGGTCTGTACTACCAGTCTGGGTCTATACTACCAGTCTGGGTCTGTATCACCAGTCTGGGTCTGTACTACCAGTCTGGGTCTGTACTACCAGTCTGGGTCTATACTACCAGTCTGGGTCTGTACTACCAGTCTGGGTCTGTACTACCAGTCTGGGTCTGTACTACCAGTCTGGGTCTGTACTACCAGTCTGGGTCTGTACTACCAGTCTGGGTCTGTATCACCAGTCTGGGTCTGTACTACCAGTCTGGGTCTATACTACCAGTCTGGGTCTGTACTACCAGTCTGGGTCTGTACTACCAGTCTGGGTCTGTACTACCAGTCTGGGTCTATACTACCAGTCTGGGTCTATACTACCAGTCTTGGTCTGTACTACCAGTCTGGGTCTATACTACAAGTCTGGGTCTATACTACCAGTCTGGATCTGTATTCCTGTCTGGGTCTGTACTACCAGTCTGGGTCTGTACTACCAGTCTGGGTCTATACTACCAGTCTGGGTCTGTACTACCAGTCTGGGTCTGTACTACCAGTCTGGGTCTTTATTACCAGTCTGGGTCTGTATCACCAGTCTGGGTCTGTTTCACCAGTCTGGGTCTGTACTTCCAGTCTGGGTCTATACTACAAGTCTGGGTCTGTACTACCAGTCTGGGTCTGTACTACCAGTCTGGGTCTATACTACCAGTCTGGGTCTATACTACCAGTCTGGGTCTATACTACCAGTCTTGGTCTGTATCACCAGTCTGGGTCTGTATTCACCAGTCTGGGTCTGTACTACCAGTCTGGGTCTATACTACCAGTCTGGGTCTGTACTACCAGTCTGGGTCTGTACCACCAGTCTGGGTCTGTACTACCAGTCTGGGTCTGTACCACCAGTCTGGGTCTGTACTACCAGTCTGGGTCTGTACTACCAGTCTGGGTCTGTACTACCAGTCTGGGTCTGTATCACCAGTCTGGGTCTGTACTACCAGTCTGGGTCTGTACTACCAGTCTGGGTCTGTACTACCCAGTCTGGGTCTATACTACCAGTCTGGGTCTGTACTACCAGTCTGGGTCTATACTACCAGTCTGGGTCTGTACTACCAGTCTGGGTCTGTACTACCAGTCTGGGTCTGTACTACCAGTCTGGGTCTGTACTCACCAGTCTGGGTCTGTACTACCAGTCTGGGTCTGTACTACCAGTCTGGGTCTATACTACCAGTCTGGGTCTGTACTACCAGTCTGGGTCTGTACTACCAGTCTGGGTCTATACTACCAGTCTGGGTCTGTACAACCAGTCTGGGTCTATACTACCAGTCTGGGTCTGTACTACCAGTCTGGGTCTGTACTACCAGTCTGGGTCTGTACTACCAGTCTGGGTCTATACTACCAGTCTGGGTCTGTACTACCAGTCTGGGTCTATACTACCAGTCTGGGTCTGTATCACCAGTCTGGGTCTGTACTACCAGTCTGGGTCTGTACTACCAGTCTGGGTCTATACTACCAGTCTGGGTCTGTACTACCAGTCTGGGTCTGTACCACCAGTCTGGGTCTGTATCACCAGTCTGGGTCTGTACTACCAGTCTGGGTCTATACTACCAGTCTGGGTCTGTACTACCAGTCTGGGTCTGTACTACCAGTCTGGGTCTGTACTACCAGTCTGGGTCTATACTACCAGTGTGGGTCTGTACTACCAGTCTGGGTCTATACTCTAGTCTGGGTCTGTATTACCATTATGCGTCTATACTACCAGTCTGGGTCTATACTACCAGTCTGGGTCTATACTACCAGTCTGGGTCTATACTACCATTCTGGGTCTGTACTACAAGTCTGGGTCTATACTACCAGTCTGGGTCTGTACTACCAGTTTTGGTCTGTATTACCAGTCTGGGTCTGTACTACAAGTCTGGGTCTATACTACCAGTCTGGGTCTGTATCACCAGTCTGGGTATATAGTACCAGTCTGGGTCTATACTACCAGTCTGGGTCTGTACTACCAGTCTGGGTCTGTACTACCAGTCTGGGTCTGTACTACCAGTCTGGGTCTATACTACCAGTCTGGGTCTGTACTACCAGTCTGGGTCTGTATCACCAGTCTGGGTCTGTACTACCAGTCTGGGTCTATACTACCAGTCTGGGTCTGTACTACCAGTCTGGGTCTGTACTACCAGTCTGGGTCTGTACTACCAGTCTGGGTCTATACTACCAGTCTGGGTCTGTACTACCAGTCTGGGTCTGTACTACCAGTCTGGGTCTGTACTACCAGTCTGGGTCTGTACTACCAGTCTGGGTCTGTACTACCAGTCTGGGTCTGTACTACCAGTCTGGGTCTGTACTCCCAGTCTGGGTCTGTACTACCAGTCTGGGTCTGTACTACCAGTCTGGGTCTGTACTACCAGTCTGGGTCTGTACTACCAGTCTGGGTCTGTACTACCAGTCTGGATCTTTACTACCAGTCTGGGTCTGTATCACCAGTCTGGGTCTGTATCACCAGTCTGGGTCTGTACTACCAGTCTGGGTCTATACTACCAGTCTGGGTCTGTACTACCAGTCTGGGTCTATACTACCAGTCTGGGTCTGTACTACCAGTCTGGGACTGTACTACCAGTCTGGGTCTATACTACCAGTCTGGGTCTGTACCACCAGTCTGGGTCTATACTACCAGTCTGGGTCTGTACTACCAGTCTGGGTCTGTACTACCAGTCTGGGTCTGTACTACCAGTCTGGGTCTGTACTACCAGTCTGGGTCTGTACTACCAGTCTGGGTCTGTACTACCAGTCTGGGTCTGTACTACCAGTCTGGGTCTATACTACCAGTCTGGGTCTGTACTACCAGTCTGGGTCTGTACTACCAGTCTGGGTCTATACTACCAGTCTGGGTCTGTACTACCAGTCTGGGTCTGTACTACCAGTCTGGGTCTGTACTACCAGTCTGGGTCTGTACTACCAGTCTGGGTCTGTACTACCAGTCTGGGTCTGTACTACCAGTCTGGGTCTATACTACCAGTCTGGGTCTGTACTACCAGTCTGGGTCTGTACTACCAGTCTGGGTCTGTACTACCAGTCTGGGTCTGTACTACCAGTCTGGGTCTGTAATCACCAGTCTGGGTCTGTACTCCCAGTCTGGGTCTATACTACCAGTCTGGGTCTGTACTACCAGTCTGGGTCTATACTACCAGTCTGGGTCTGTACTACCAGTCTGGGTCTGTATTACCAGTCTGGGTCTGTACTACCAGTCTGGGTCTGTATCACCAGTCTGGGTCTGTACTACCAGTCTGGGTCTGTACTACCAGTCTGGGTCTGTACTACCAGTCTGGGTCTGTATCACCAGTCTGGGTCTGTACTACCAGTCTGGGTCTATACTACCAGTCTGGGTCTGTACTACCAGTCTGGGTCTGTACTACCAGTTTGGGTCTGTACTACCAGTCTGGGTCTGTATCACCAGTCTGGGCCTTTACTACCAGTCTGGGTTTATACTACCAGTCTGAGTCTGTACTATCAGTCTGGGTCTATAGTACCAGTCTGGGTCTATACTACCAGTCTGGGTCTGTACTACCAGTCTGGGTCTGTATCACCAGTCTGGGTATATACTACCAGTCTTGGTCTGTACTACCAGTCTGGGTCTGTACTACCAGTCTGGGTCTGTACTACCAGTCTGGGTCTGTACTACCAGTCTGGGTCTGTACTACCAGTCTGGGTCTGTACTACCAGTCTGGGTCTGTACTACCAGTCTGGGTCTGTACTACCAGTCTGGGTCTATACTACCAGTCTGGGTCTGTACTACCAGTCTGGGTCTATACTACCAGTCTGGGTCTGTACTCACCAGTCTGGGTCTGTACTACCAGTCTGGGTCTGTACTACCAGTCTGGGTCTGTACTCACCAGTCTGGGTCTGTACTACCAGTCTGGGTCTGTACTACCAGTCTGGGTCTGTACTACCAGTCTGGGTCTGTACTACCAGTCTGGGTCTGTATCTACCAGTCTGGGTCTGTACTACCAGTCTGGGTCTGTACTACCAGTCTGGGTCTGTACTACCAGTCTGGGTCTGTACTACCAGTCTGGGTCTGTACTACCAGTCTGGGTCTGTACTACCAGTCTGGGTCTGTACTACCAGTCTGGGTCTGTACTACCAGTCTGGGTCTCCGTCACTACCAGTCTGGGTCTGTACTACCAGTCTGGGTCTGTACTACCAGTCTGGGTCTGTACTACCAGTCTGGGTCTATACTACCAGTCTGGGTCTGTACTACCAGTCTGGGTCTGTACTCACCAGTCTGGGTCTGTACTACCAGTCTGGGTCTGTACTACCAGTCTGGGTCTGTACTACCAGTCTGGGTCTATACTACCAGTCTGGGTCTGTACTACCAGTCTGGGTCTGTACCACCAGTCTGGGTCTGTACTACCAGTCTGGGTCTGTATCACCAGTCTGGGTCTGTACTACCAGTCTGGGTCTTTACTACCAGTCTGGGTCTGTACTACCAGTCTGGGTCTGTACTACCAGTCTGGGTCTGTACTACCAGTCTGGGTCTGTACTACCAGTCTGGGTCTGTACTACCCAGTCTGGGTCTGTACTACCAGTCTGGGTCTGTACTACCAGTCTGGGTCTGTACTACCAGTCTGGGTCTGTACTACCAGTCTGGGTCTGTACACCAGTCTGGGTCTGTACTACCAGTCTGGGTCTGTATCACCAGTCTGGGTCTGTACTACCAGTCTGGGTCTGTACTACCAGTCTGGGTCTGTACTACCAGTCTGGGTCTGTACTACCAGTCTGGGTCTGTACTACCAGTCTGGGTCTGTACTACCAGTCTGGGTCTGTACTACCAGTCTGGGTCTGTACTACCAGTCTGGGTCTGTACTACCAGTCTGGGTCTGTACTACCAGTCTGGGTCTATACTACCAGTCTGGGTCTGTACTACCAGTCTGGGTCTGTACTACCAGTCTGGGTCTGTACTACCAGTCTGGGTCTGTACTACCAGTCTGGGTCTGTACTACCAGTCTGGGTCTGTACTACCAGTCTGGGTCTATACTACCAGTCTGGGTCTGTACTACCAGTCTGGGTCTGTACTACCAGTCTGGGTCTGTACTACCAGTCTGGGTCTGTACTACCAGTCTGGGTCTGTACTACCAGTCTGGGTCTATACTACCAGTCTGGGTCTGTACTACCAGTCTGGGTCTGTACTACCAGTCTGGGTCTGTACTACCAGTCTGGGTCTGTACTACCAGTCTGGGTCTGTACTACCAGTCTGGGTCTGTATCACCAGTCTGGGTCTGTTTCACCAGTCTGGGTCTGTACTACCAGTCTGGGTCTGTACTACCAGTCTGGGTCTGTACTACCAGTCTGGGTCTGTACTACCAGTCTGGGTCTGTACTACCAGTCTGGGTCTGTACTACCAGTCTGGGTCTGTACTACCAGTCTGGGTCTGTATCACCAGTCTGGGTCTGTACTACCAGTCTGGGTCTATACTACCAGTCTGGGTCTGTACTACCAGTCTGGGTCTGTACTACCAGTCTGGGTCTGTACTACCAGTCTGGGTCTGTACTACCAGTCTGGGTCTGTACTACCAGTCTGGGTCTGTACTACCAGTCTGGGTCTATACTACCAGTCTGGGTCTGTACTACCAGTCTGGGTCTATACTACCAGTCTGGGTCTGTACTACCAGTCTGGGTCTGTACTACCAGTCTGGGTCTGTACTACCAGTCTGGGTCTGTACTACCAGTCTGGGTCTGTACTACCAGTCTGGGTCTGTACTACCAGTCTGGGTCTGTACTACCAGTCTGGGTCTGTACTACCAGTCTGGGTCTGTACTACCAGTCTGGGTCTGTACTACCAGTCTGGGTCTGTACTACCAGTCTGGGTCTGTACTACCAGTCTGGGTCTGTACTACCAGTCTGGGTCTATACTACCAGTCTGGGTCTGTACTACCAGTCTGGGTCTGTACCACCAGTCTGGGTCTGTACTACCAGTCTGGGTCTGTATCACCAGTCTGGGTCTGTACTACCAGTCTGGGTCTGTACTACCAGTCTGGGTCTATACTACCAGTCTGGGTCTGTACTACCAGTCTGGGTCTGTACTACCAGTCTGGGTCTGTACTACCAGTCTGGGTCTGTACTACCAGTCTGGGTCTGTACTACCAGTCTGGGTCTGTACTACCAGTCTGGGTCTGTACTACCAGTCTGGGTCTATACTACCAGTCTGGGTCTGTACTACCAGTCTGGGTCTGTACTACCAGTCTGGGTCTGTACTACCAGTCTGGGTCTATACTACCAGTCTGGGTCTGTACTACCAGTCTGGGTCTGTACTACCAGTCTGGGTCTGTACTACCAGTCTGGGTCTGTACTACCAGTCTGGGTCTATACTACCAGTCTGGGTCTGTACTACCAGTCTGGGTCTGTACTACCAGTCTGGGTCTGTACTACCAGTCTGGGTCTATACTACCAGTCTGGGTCTGTATCACCAGTCTGGGTCTGTACTACCAGTCTGGGTCTATACTACCAGTCTGGGTCTGTACTACCAGTCTGGGTCTGTACTACCAGTCTGGGTCTGTACTACCAGTCTGGGTCTATACTACCAGTCTGGGTCTGTACTACCAGTCTGGGTCTGTATCACCAGTCTGGGTCTGTACTACCAGTCTGGGTCTATACTACCAGTCAGGGTCTGTACTACCAGTCTGGGTCAGTACTACCAGTCTGGGTCTGTACTACCAGTCTGGGTCTATACTACCAGTCTGGGTCTGTACTACCAGTCTGGGTCTGTACTACCAGTCTGGGTCTATACTACCAGTCTGGGTCTATACTACCAGTCTGGGTCTGTATCACCAGTCTGGGTCTGTACTACCAGTCTGGGTCTGTACTACCAGTCTGGGTCTGTACTACCAGTCTGGGTCTGTACTACCAGTCTGGGTCTGTACTACCAGTCTGGGTCTGTATCACCAGTCTGGGTCTGTACTACCAGTCTGGGTCTGTACTACCAGTCTGGGTCTGTACTACCAGTCTGGGTCTATACTACCAGTCTGGGTCTGTACTACCAGTCTGGGTCTATACTACCAGTCTGGGTCTGTACTACCAGTCTGGGTCTGTACTACCAGTCTGGGTCTGTACTACCAGTCTGGGTCTGTACTACCAGTCTGGGTCTGTACTACCAGTCTGGGTCTGTACTACCAGTCTGGGTCTGTACTACCAGTCTGGGTCTGTACTACCAGTCTGGGTCTATACTACCAGTCTGGGTCTGTACTACCAGTCTGGGTCTGTACTACCAGTCTGGGTCTGTACTACCAGTCTGGGTCTGTACTACCAGTCTGGGTCTGTACTACCAGTCTGGGTCTGTACTACCAGTCTGGGTCTGTACTACCAGTCTGGGTCTGTACTACCAGTCTGGGTCTGTACTACCAGTCTGGGTCTATACTACCAGTCTGGGTCTGTACTACCAGTCTGGGTCTGTACTACCAGTCTGGGTCTGTACTACCAGTCTGGGTCTGTACTACCAGTCTGGGTCTATACTACCAGTCTGGGTCTGTACTACCAGTCTGGGTCTGTACTACCAGTCTGGGTCTGTACTACCAGTCTGGGTCTGTACTACCAGTCTGGGTCTATACTACCAGTCTGGGTCTTTACTACCAGTCTGGGTCTGTACTACCAGTCTGGGTCTGTACTACCAGTCTGGGTCTGTACTACCAGTCTGGGTCTGTACTACCAGTCTGGGTCTGTATCACCAGTCTGGGTCTGTACTACCAGTCTGAGTCTATACTACAAGTCTGGGTCTATACTACCAGTCTGGATCTGTATTCCAGTCTGGGTCTGTACTACCAGTCTGGGTCTGTACTACCAGTCTGGGTCTATACTACCAGTCTGGGTCTGTACTACCAGTCTGGGTCTGTACTACCAGTCTGGGTCTGTACTACCAGTCTGGGTCTGTACTACCAGTCTGGGTCTGTACTACCAGTCTGGGTCTGTACTACCAGTCTGGGTCTGTACTACCAGTCTGGGTCTGTACTACCAGTCTGGGTCTATACTACCAGTCTGGGTCTGTACTACCAGTCTGGGTCTATACTACCAGTCTGGGTCTGTACTACCAGTCTGGGTCTGTATCACCAGTCTGGGTCTGTACTACCAGTCTGGGTCTGTATCACCAGTCTGGGTCTGTACTACCAGTCTGGGTCTGTACTAACAGTCTGGGTCTATACTACCAGTCTGGGTCTGTACTCACCAGTCTGGGTCTGTACTACCAGTCTGGGTCTGTACTACCAGTCTGGGTCTGTACTACCAGTCTGGGTCTATACTACCAGTCTGGGTCTGTACTACCAGTCTGGGTCTATACTACCAGTCTGGGTCTGTACTACCAGTCTGGGTCTGTACTACCAGTCTGGGTCTGTACTACCAGTCTGGGTCTGTATCACCAGTCTGGGTCTGTACTACCAGTCTGGGTCTGTACTACCAGTCTGGGTCTATACTACCAGTCTGGGTCTGTACTACCAGTCTGGGTCTGTACTACCAGTCTGGGTCTGTACTACCAGTCTGGGTCTATACTACCAGTCTGGGTCTGTACTACCAGTCTGGGTCTGTACTACCAGTCTAGGTCTATACTACCAGTCTGGGTCTGTACTACCAGTCTGGGTCTGTACTACCAGTCTGGGTCTATACTACCAGTCTGGGTCTGTATTACAAGTCTGGGTCTGTACTACCAGTCTAGGTCTATACTACCAGTCTGGGTCTGTACTACCAGTCTGGGTCTATACTACCAGTCTGGGTCTGTACTACCAGTCTGGGTCTGTACTACCAGTCTGGGTCTGTACTACCAGTCTGGGTCTGTACTACCAGTCTGGGTCTGTACTACCAGTCTGGGTCTGTACTACCAGTCTGGGTCTGTATCACCAGTCTGGGTCTGTACTACCAGTCTGGGTCTATACTACCAGTCTGGGTCTGTACTACCAGTCTGGGTCTGTACTACCAGTCTGGGTCTGTATCACCAGTCTGGGTCTATACTACCAGTCTGGGTCTGTACTACCAGTCTGGGTCTGTACTACCAGTCTGGGTCTATACTACCAGTCTGGGTCTGTACTACCAGTCTGGGTCTGTACTACCAGTCTGGGTCTGTACTACCAGTCTGGGTCTGTACTACCAGTCTGGGTCTATACTACCAGTCTGGGTCTGTACTACCAGTCTGGGTCTGTACTACCAGTCTGGGTCTATACTACCAGTCTGGGTCTGTACTACCAGTCTGGGTCTGTACTACCAGTCTGGGTCTGTACTACCAGTCTGGGTCTGTACTCCCAGTCTGGGTCTGTACTACCAGTCTGGGTCTGTACTACCAGTCTGGGTCTATACTACCAGTCTGGGTCTGTACTACCAGTCTGGGTCTGTACTACCAGTCTGGGTCTGTACTACCAGTCTGGGTCTGTATTACCAGTCTGGGTCTGTATCACCAGTCTGGGTCTGTACTACCAGTCTGGGTCTATACTACCAGTCTGGGTCTGTACTACCAGTCTGGGTCTATACTACCAGTCTGGGTCTGTACTACCAGTCTGGGTCTGTACTACCAGTCTGGGTCTGTACTACCAGTCTGGGTCTGTATCACCAGTCTGGGTCTGTACTACCAGTCTGGGTCTGTACTACCAGTCTGGGTCTATACTACCAGTCTGGGTCTGTATCACCAGTCTGGGTCTGTACTACCAGTCTGGGTCTGTACTACCAGTCTGGGTCTGTACTTCCCAGTCTGGGTCTATACTACCAGTCTGGGTCTGTACTACCAGTCTGGGTCTGTACTACCAGTCTGGGTCTGTACTACCAGTCTGGGTCTGTATCACCAGTCTGGGTCTGTACTACCAGTCTGGGTCTGTACCACCAGTCTGGGTCTGTACTACCAGTCTGGGTCTGTACTACCAGTCTGGGTCTGTACTACCAGTCTGGGTCTGTACTACCAGTCTGGGTCTGTACTACCAGTCTGGGTCTATACTACCAGTCTGGGTCTGTACTACCAGTCTGGGTCTGTACTACCAGTCTGGGTCTTTACTACCAGTCTGGGTCTGTACTACCAGTCTGGGTCTGTACTACCAGTCTGGGTCTGTACTACCAGTCTGGGTCTATACTACCAGTCTGGGTCTGTACTACCAGTCTGGGTCTATACTACCAGTCTGGGTCTGTACTACCAGTCTGGGTCTGTATCACCAGTCTGGGTCTGTACTACCAGTCTGGGTCTGTATCACCAGTCTGGGTCTGTACTACCAGTCTGGGTCTGTACTACCAGTCTGGGTCTGTACTACCAGTCTGGGTCTGTACTACCAGTCTGGGTCTGTACTACCAGTCTGGGTCTGTACTACCAGTCTGGGTCTGTACTACCAGTCTGGGTCTGTACTACCAGTCTGGGTCTGTACTACCAGTCTGGGTCTATACTACCAGTCTGGGTCTGTACTACCAGTCTGGGTCTGTACTACCAGTCTGGGTCTGTACTACCAGTCTGGGTCTGTACTACCAGTCTGGGTCTGTACTACCAGTCTGGGTCTGTACTACCAGTCTGGGTCTATACTACCAGTCTGGGTCTGTACTACCAGTCTGGGTCTATACTACCAGTCTGGGTCTGTACTACCAGTCTGGGTCTGTACTACCAGTCTGGGTCTGTACTACCAGTCTGGGTCTATACTACCAGTCTGGGTCTGTATCACCAGTCTGGGTCTGTACTACCAGTCTGGGTCTGTACTACCAGTCTGGGTCTGTACTACCAGTCTGGGTCTGTACTACCAGTCTGGGTCTATACTACCAGTCTGGGTCTGTACTACCAGTCTGGGTCTGTACTACCAGTCTGGGTCTGTATCACCAGTCTGGGTCTGTACTACCAGTCTGGGTCTGTACTACCAGTCTGGGTCTGTACTACCAGTCTGGGTCTGTACTACCAGTCTGGGTCTGTACTACCAGTCTGGGTCTATACTACCAGTCTGGGTCTGTACTACCAGTCTGGGTCTATACTACCAGTCTGGGTCTGTACTACCAGTCTGGGTCTGTACTACCAGTCTGGGTCTGTACTACCAGTCTGGGTCTGTACTACCAGTCTGGGTCTGTACTACCAGTCTGGGTCTGTACTACCAGTCTGGGTCTATACTACCAGTCTGGGTCTGTACTACCAGTCTGGGTCTGTACTACCAGTCTGGGTCTGTACTACCAGTCTGGGTCTATACTACCAGTCTGGGTCTGTATCACCAGTCTGGGTCTGTACTACCAGTCTGGGTCTGTACTACCAGTCTGGGTCTGTACTACCAGTCTGGGTCTGTACTACCAGTCTGGGTCTGTACTACCAGTCTGGGTCTGTACCACCAGTCTGGGTCTGTACTACCAGTCTGGGTCTGTACTACCAGTCTGGGTCTATACTACCAGTCTGGGTCTGTACTACCAGTCTGGGTCTGTACTACCAGTCTGGGTCTATACTACCAGTCTGGGTCTGTACTACCAGTCTGGGTCTATACTACCAGTCTGGGTCTGTACTACCAGTCTGGGTCTGTACTACCAGTCTGGGTCTGTACTACCAGTCTGGGTCTGTACTACCAGTCTGGGTCTGTACTACCAGTCTGGGTCTGTACTACCAGTCTGGGTCTGTACTACCAGTCTGGGTCTATACTACCAGTCTGGGTCTGTACTACCAGTCTGGGTCTGTACTACCAGTCTGGGTCTATACTACCAGTCTGGGTCTGTACTACCAGTCTGGGTCTATACTACCAGTCTGGGTCTGTACTACCAGTCTGGGTCTGTACCACCAGTCTGGGTCTGTACTACCAGTCTGGGTCTGTACCACCAGTCTGGGTCTGTACTACCAGTCTGGGTCTGTACTACCAGTCTGGGTCTATACTACCAGTCTGGGTCTGTACTACCAGTCTGGGTCTGTACTACCAGTCTGGGTCTGTACTACCAGTCTGGGTCTGTACTACCAGTCTGGGTCTATACTACCAGTCTGGGTCTGTACTACCAGTCTGGGTCTGTACTACCAGTCTGGGTCTGTACTACCAGTCTGGGTCTATACTACCAGTCTGGGTCTGTATCACCAGTCTGGGTCTGTACTACCAGTCTGGGTCTGTACTACCAGTCTGGGTCTGTACTACCAGTCTGGGTCTGTACTACCAGTCTGGGTCTGTATCACCAGTCTGGGTCTGTACTACCAGTCTGGGTCTGTACTACCAGTCTGGGTCTATACTACCAGTCTGGGTCTGTACTACCAGTCTGGGTCTGTACTACCAGTCTGGGTCTGTACTACCAGTCTGGGTCTATACTACCAGTCTGGGTCTGTACTACCAGTCTGGGTCTGTACTACCAGTCTGGGTCTGTACTACCAGTCTGGGTCTGTACTACCAGTCTGGGTCTGTACTACCAGTCTGGGTCTATACTACCAGTCTGGGTCTGTACTACCAGTCTGGGTCTATACTACCAGTCTGGGTCTGTACTACCAGTCTGGGTCTGTATCACCAGTCTGGGTCTATACTACCAGTCTGGGTCTATACTACCAGTCTGGGTCTGTATCACCAGTCTGGGTCTGTACCACCAGTCTGGGTCTGTACTACCAGTCTGGGTCTGTACTACCAGTCTGGGTCTGTACTACCAGTCTGGGTCTGTACTACCAGTCTGGGTCTATACTACCAGTCTGGGTCTGTACTACCAGTCTGGGTCTGTACTACCAGTCTGGGTCTGTACTACCAGTCTGGGTCTATACTACCAGTCTGGGTCTGTACTACCAGTCTGGGTCTGTACTACCAGTCTGGGTCTGTACTACCAGTCTGGGTCTATACTACCAGTCTGGGTCTGTACTACCAGTCTGGGTCTATACTACCAGTCTGGGTCTGTACTACCAGTCTGGGTCTGTACTACCAGTCTGGGTCTATACTACCAGTCTGGGTCTGTACTACCAGTCTGGGTCTGTATCACCAGTCTGGGTCTGTACTACCAGTCTGGGTCTGTACTACCAGTCTGGGTCTATACTACCAGTCTGGGTCTGTACTACCAGTCTGGGTCTGTACTACCAGTCTGGGTCTGTACTACCAGTCTGGGTCTGTACTACCAGTCTGGGTCTGTACTACCAGTCTGGGTCTGTACTACCAGTCTGGGTCTGTACTACCAGTCTGGGTCTGTACTACCAGTCTGGGTCTGTACTACCAGTCTGGATCTTTATTACCAGTCTGGGTCTGTATCACCAGTCTGGGTCTGTTTTACCAGTCTGGGTCTGTACTTCCAGTCTGGGTCTATACTACCAGTCTGGGTCTGTACTACCAGTCTGGGTCTGTACTACCAGTCTGGGTCTGTACTACCAGTCTGGGTCTATACTACCAGTCTGGGTCTATACTACCAGTCTTGGTCTGTATCACCAGTCTGGGTCTGTTTCACCAGTCTGGGTCTGTACTCCCAGTCTGGGTCTGTACTACCAGTCTGGGTCTATACTACCAGTCTGGGTCTGTACTACCAGTCTGGGTCTGTACTACCAGTCTGGGTCTGTACTACCAGTCTGGGTCTGTACTACCAGTCTGGGTCTGTATCACCAGTCTGGGTCTGTACTACCAGTCTGGGTCTGTACTACCAGTCTGGGTCTATACTACCAGTCTGGGTCTGTACTACCAGTCTGGGTCTGTACTACCAGTCTGGGTCTGTACTACCAGTCTGGGTCTATACTACCAGTCTGGGTCTGTACTCACCAGTCTGGGTCTGTACTACCAGTCTGGGTCTGTACTACCAGTCTGGGTCTATACTACCAGTCTGGGTCTGTACTACCAGTCTGGGTCTGTACTACCAGTCTGGGTCTATACTACCAGTCTGGGTCTGTACTACCAGTCTGGGTCTATACTACCAGTCTGGGTCTGTACTACCAGTCTGGGTCTGTACTACCAGTCTGGGTCTGTACTACCAGTCTGGGTCTCTATCACCAGTCTGGGCCTGTACTACCAGTCTGGGTCTGTACTACCAGTATGGGTCTATACTACCAGTCTGGGTCTATACTACCAGTCTGAGTCTGTACTACCAGTCTGGGTCTATACTACCAGTCTGGGTCTGTACTACCAGTCTGGGTCTGTACTACCAGTCTGGGTCTGTATCACCAGTCTGGGTCTATACTACCAGTCTGGGTCTGTATCACCAGTCTGGGTCTGTACTACCAGTCTGGGTCTGTACCACCAGTCTGGGCCTGTACTACCAGTCTGGGTCTGTACTACCAGTCTGGGTCTGTATCACCAGTCTGGGTCTGTACTACCAGTCTGGGTCTGTACTACCAGTCTGGGTCTACTACCAGTCTGGGTCTGTACTACCAGTCTGGGTCTGTACTACCAGTCTGGGTCTGTACTACCAGTCTGGGTCTATACTACCAGTCTGGGTCTGTACTACCAGTCTGGGTCTATACTACCAGTCTGGGTCTGTACTACCAGTCTGGGTCTGTACTACCAGTCTGGGTCTGTACTACCAGTCTGGGTCTATACTACCAGTCTGGGTCTGTACTACCAGTCTGGGTCTATACTACCAGTCTGGGTCTGTACTACCAGTCTGGGTCTGTATCACCAGTCTGGGTCTGTACTACCAGTCTGGGTCTGTACTACCAGTCTGGGTCTATACTACCAGTCTGGGTCTGTACTACCAGTCTGGGTCTGTACTACCAGTCTGGGTCTGTACTACCAGTCTGGGTCTATACTACCAGTCTGGGTCTGTACTACCAGTCTGGGTCTATACTCCCAGTCTGGGTCTGTATCACCAGTCTGGGTCTGTACTACCAGTCTGGGTCTGTACTACCAGTCTGGGTCTATACTACCAGTCTGGGTCTATACTACCAGTCTGGGTCTGTACTACCAGTCTGGGTCTATACTACCAGTCTGGGTCTGTACTACCAGTCTGGGTCTGTACTACCAGTCTGGGTCTGTACTACCAGTCTGGGTCTGTACTACCAGTCTGGGTCTGTATCACCAGTCTGGGTCTGTACTACCAGTCTGGGTCTGTACTACCAGTCTGGGTCTATACTACCAGTCTGGGTCTGTACTACCAGTCTGGGTCTGTATCACCAGTCTGGGTCTATACTACCAGTCTGGGTCTGTACTACCAGTCTGGGTCTGTATCACCAGTCTGGGTCTATACTACCAGTCTGGGTCTGTACTACCAGTCTGGGTCTGTACTACCAGTCTGGGTCTGTACTACCAGTCTGGGTCTGTACTACCAGTCTGGGTCTATACTACCAGTCTGGGTCTGTACTACCAGTCTGGGTCTGTACTACCAGTCTGGGTCTGTACTACCAGTCTGGGTCTATACTACCAGTCTGGGTCTATACTACCAGTCTGGGTCTGTACTACCAGTCTGGGTCTGTACTACCAGTCTGGGTCTGTACTACCAGTCTGGGTCTATACTACCAGTCTGGGTCTGTACTACCAGTCTGGGTCTGTACTACCAGTCTGGGTCTGTACTACCAGTCTGGGTCTGTACTACCAGTCTGGGTCTGTATCACCAGTCTGGGTCTGTACTACCAGTCTGGGTCTATACTACCAGTCTGGGTCTGTACTACCAGTCTGGATCTATACTACCAATCTGGGTCTGTACTACCAGTCTGGGTCTGTACAACCAGTCTGGGTCTGTACTACCAGTCTGGGTCTGTATCTACCAGTCTGGGTCTGTACTACCAGTCTGGGTCTGTACTACCAGTCTGGGTCTATACTACCAGTCTGGGTCTGTACTACCAGTCTGGGTCTGTACTACCAGTCTGGGTCTGTACTACCAGTCTGGGTCTGTACTACCAGTCTGGGTCTATACTACCAGTCTGGGTCTGTATCACCAGTCTGGGTCTGTACTACCAGTCTGGGTCTGTACTACCAGTCTGGGTCTGTATCACCAGTCTGGGTCTGTACTACCAGTCTGGGTCTGTACTACCAGTCTGGGTCTGTACTACCAGTCTGGGTCTGTACTACCAGTCTGGGTCTGTACTACCAGTCTGGGTCTGTACTACCAGTCTGGGTCTGTACTACCAGTCTGGGTCTATACTACCAGTCTGGGTCTGTACTACCAGTCTGGGTCTGTACTACCAGTCTGGATCTTTACTACCAGTCTGGGTCTGTACTACCAGTCTGGGTCTGTACCACCAGTCTGGGTCTGTACTACCAGTCTGGGTCTATACTACCAGTCTGGGTCTGTACTACCAGTCTGGGTCTATACTACCAGTCTGGGTCTGTACTACCAGTCTGGGTCTGTACTACCAGTCTGGGTCTGTACTACCAGTCTGGGTCTGTACCACCAGTCTGGGTCTGTACTACCAGTCTGGGTCTGTACTACCAGTCTGGGTCTATACTACCAGTCTGGGTCTGTATCACCAGTCTGGGTCTGTACTACCAGTCTGTTTCACCAGTCTGGGTCTGTACTACCAGTCTGGGTCTGTACTACCAGTCTGGGTCTGTACTACCAGTCTGGGTCTATACTACCAGTCTGGGTCTGTACTACCAGTCTGGGTCTGTATCACCAGTCTGGGTCTGTACTACCAGTCTGGGTCTGTACTACCAGTCTGGGTCTGTACTACCAGTCTGGGTCTGTACTACCAGTCTGGGTCTATACTACCAGTCTGGGTCTGTACTACCAGTCTGGGTCTGTACTACCAGTCTGGGTCTGTACTACCAGTCTGGGTCTGTACTACCAGTCTGGGTCTGTACTACCAGTCTGGGTCTGTACTACCAGTCTGGGTCTGTACTCCCAGTCTGGGTCTATACTACCAGTCTGGGTCTGTACTACCAGTCTGGGTCTGTACTACCAGTCTGGGTCTGTACTACCAGTCTGGGTCTGTACTACCAGTCTGGGTCTGTACTACCAGTCTGGGTCTGTATTACCAGTCTGGGTCTGTACCACCAGTCTGGGTCTGTACTACCAGTCTGGGTCTATACTACCAGTCTGGGTCTGTACTACCAGTCTGGGTCTGTACTACCAGTCTGGGTCTGTACTACCAGTCTGGGTCTATACTACCAGTCTGGGTCTGTACTACCAGTCTGGGTCTATACTACCAGTCTGGGTCTGTATTACCAGTCTGGGTCTGTACTACCAGTCTGGGTCTATACTACCAGTCTGGGTCTATACTACCAGTCTGGGTCTGTACTACCAGTCTGGGTCTGTACTACCAGTCTGGGTCTATACTACCAGTCTGGGTCTGTACTACCAGTCTGGGTCTGTACTACCAGTCTGGGTCTGTACTACCAGTCTGGGTCTATACTACCAGTCTGGGTCTGTACTACCAGTCTGGGTCTATACTACCAGTCTGGGTCTGTACTACCAGTCTGGGTCTGTACTACCAGTCTGGGTCTGTACTACCAGTCTGGGTCTGTACTACCAGTCTGGGTCTGTACCACCAGTCTGGGTCTGTACTACCAGTCTGGGTCTGTACTACCAGTCTGGGTCTATACTACCAGTCTGGGTCTGTACTCACCAGTCTGGGTCTGTACTACCAGTCTGGGTCTGTACTACCAGTCTGGGTCTGTACTACCAGTCTGGGTCTATACTACCAGTCTGGGTCTGTACTACCAGTCTGGGTCTATACTACCAGTCTGGGTCTGTACTACCAGTCTGGGTCTATACTACCAGTCTGGGTCTGTATCACCAGTCTGGGTCTGTACTACCAGTCTGGGTCTATACTACCAGTCTGGGTCTATACTACCAGTCTGGGTCTGTACTACCAGTCTGGGTCTGTACTACCAGTCTGGGTCTATACTACCAGTCTGGGTCTGTACTACCAGTCTGGGTCTGTACTACCAGTCTGGGTCTGTACTACCAGTCTGGGTCTGTATCACCAGTCTGATCTGTACTACCAGTCTGGGTCTGTACTACCAGTCTGGGTCTGTACTACCAGTCTGGGTCTGTACTACCAGTCTGGGTCTATACTACCAGTCTGGGTCTGTATCACCAGTCTGGGTCTGTACTACCAGTCTGGGTCTATACTACCAGTCTGGGTCTGTACTACCAGTCTGGGTCTATACTACCAGTCTGGGTCTGTACTACCAGTCTGGGTCTGTACTACCAGTCTGGGTCTGTACTACCAGTCTGGGTCTATACTACCAGTCTGGGTCTGTACTACCAGTCTGGGTCTGTACTACCAGTCTGGGTCTGTACTACCAGTCTGGGTCTATACTACCAGTCTGGGTCTGTACTACCAGTCTGGGTCTGTACCACCAGTCTGGGTCTGTATCACCAGTCTGGGTCTGTACTACCAGTCTGGGTCTGTACTACCAGTCTGGGTCTGTACTACCAGTCTGGGTCTGTACTACCAGTCTGGGTCTGTACTACCAGTCTGGGTCTATACTACCAGTCTGGGTCTGTACTACCAGTCTGGGTCTATACTACCAGTCTGGGTCTGTACTACCAGTCTGGGTCTGTACTACCAGTCTGGGTCTATACTACCAGTCTGGGTCTATACTACCAGTCTGGGTCTGTACTACCAGTCTGGGTCTATACTACCAGTCTGGGTCTGTACTACCAGTCTGGGTCTGTATCACCAGTCTGGGTCTGTACTACCAGTCTGGGTCTGTACTACCAGTCTGGGTCTGTACTACCAGTCTGGGTCTGTATCACCAGTCTGGGTCTGTACTACCAGTCTGGGTCTATACTACCAGTCTGGGTCTATACTACCAGTCTGGGTCTATACTACCAGTCTGGGTCTATACTACCAGTCTGGGTCTGTACTACCAGTCTGGGTCTATACTACCAGTCTGGGTCTGTACTACCAGTCTGGGTCTGTACTACCAGTCTGGGTCTGTACTACCAGTCTGGGTCTGTACTACCAGTCTGGGTCTGTACTACCAGTCTGGGTCTATACTACCAGTCTGGGTCTGTACTACCAGTCTGGGTCTGTACTACCAGTCTGGGTCTATACTACCAGTCTGGGTCTGTACTACCAGTCTGGGTCTATACTACCAGTCTGGGTCTGTACTACCAGTCTGGGTCTGTACTACCAGTCTGGGTCTGTACTACCAGTCTGGGTCTGTATCACCAGTCTGGGTCTGTACTACCAGTCTGGGTCTGTACTACCAGTCTGGGTCTGTACTACCAGTCTGGGTCTGTACTACCAGTCTGGGTCTGTACTACCAGTCTGGGTCTATACTACCAGTCTGGGTCTGTACTACCAGTCTGGGTCTGTACTACCAGTCTGGGTCTGTACTACCAGTCTGGGTCTGTACTACCAGTCTGGATCTTTACTACCAGTCTGGGTCTGTATCACCAGTCTGGGTCTGTACTTCACCAGTCTGGGTCTGTACTACCAGTCTGGGTCTATACTACCAGTCTGGGTCTGTACTACCAGTCTGGGTCTGTACTACCAGTCTGGGTCTATACTACCAGTCTGGGTCTGTACTACCAGTCTGGGTCTGTACTACCAGTCTGGGTCTGTATCACCAGTCTGGGTCTGTTTCTACCAGTCTGGGTCTGTACTCCCAGTCTGGGTCTATACTACCAGTCTGGGTCTGTACTACCAGTCTGAGTCTGTACTATCAGTCTGGGTCTATACTACCAGTCTGGGTCTGTACTACCAGTCTGGGTCTGTACTACCAGTCTGGGTCTCTATCACCAGTCTGGGTCTGTACTACCAGTCTGGATCTTTACTACCAGTCTGGGTCTGTACTACCAGTCTCGGTCTGTACCACCAGTCTGGGTCTGTATCACCAGTCTGGGTCTGTACTACCAGTCTGGGTCTGTACTACCAGTCTGGGTCTGTACTACCAGTCTGGGTCTATACTACCAGTCTGGGTCTGTACTACCAGTCTGGGTCTGTACTACCAGTCTGGGTCTGTACTACCAGTCTGGGTCTATACTACCAGTCTGGGTCTGTATTACCAGTCTGGGTCTGTACTACCAGTCTGGGTCTATACTACCAGTCTGGGTCTATACTACCAGTCTGGGTCTGTACTACCAGTCTGGGTCTGTACTCACCAGTCTGGGTCTATACTACCAGTCTGGGTCTGTACTACCAGTCTGGGTCTGTACTACCAGTCTGGGTCTGTACTACCAGTCTGGGTCTGTACTACCAGTCTGGGTCTGTACTACCAGTCTGGGTCTGTATCACCAGTCTGGGTCTGTACTACCAGTCTGGGTCTGTACTACCAGTCTGGGTCTATACTACCAGTCTGGGTCTGTATCACCAGTCTGGGTCTGTACTACCAGTCTGGGTCTATACTACCAGTCTGGGTCTGTACTACCAGTCTGGGTCTGTACTACCAGTCTGGGTCTATACTACCAGTCTGGGTCTATACTACCAGTCTGGGTCTGTATCACCAGTCTGGTCTGTACTACCAGTCTGGGACTGTACTACCAGTCTGGGTCTATACTACCAGTCTGGGTCTGTACTACCAGTCTGGGTCTGTATCACCAGTCTGGGTCTGTACCACCAGTCTGGGTCTGTACTACCAGTCTGGGTCTATACTACCAGTCTGGGTCTGTACTACCAGTCTGGGTCTGTACTACCAGTCTGGGTCTGTACTACCAGTCTGGGTCTATACTACCAGTCTGGGTCTGTACTACCAGTCTGGGTCTGTACTACCAGTCTGGGTCTGTACTACCAGTCTGGGTCTGTACTACCAGTCTGGGTCTATACTACCAGTCTGGGTCTATACCACCAGTCTGGGTCTGTACTACCAGTCTGGGTCTATACTACCAGTCTGGGTCTGTACTACCAGTCTGGGTCTGTATCACCAGTCTGGGTCTATACTACCAGTCTGGGTCTGTACTACCAGTCTGGGTCTATACTACCAGTCTGGGTCTGTACTACCAGTCTGGGTCTGTACTACCAGTCTGGGTCTGTACTACCAGTCTGGGTCTATACTACCAGTCTGGGTCTGTACTACCAGTCTGGGTCTGTACTACCAGTCTGGGTCTGTACTACCAGTCTGGGTCTGTACTACCAGTCTGGGTCTGTACTACCAGTCTGGGTCTGTACTACCAGTCTGGGTCTGTACTACCAGTCTGGGTCTGTACTACCAGTCTGGGTCTGTACTACCAGTCTGGGTCTGTACTACCAGTCTGGGTCTGTACTACCAGTCTGGGTCTGTACTACCAGTCTGGGTCTATACTACCAGTCTGGGTCTGTATCACCAGTCTGGGTCTATACTACCAGTCTGGGTCTATACTACCAGTCTGGGTCTGTACTACCAGTCTGGGTCTGTACTACCAGTCTGGGTCTGTACCACCAGTCTGGGTCTATACTACCAGTCTGGGTCTGTACTACCAGTCTGGGTCTGTACTACCAGTCTGGGTCTATACTACCAGTCTGGGTCTGTACTACCAGTCTGGGTCTTTACTACCAGTCTGGGTCTGTACTACCAGTCTGGGTCTGTACTACCAGTCTGGGTCTATACTACCAGTCTGGGTCTGTACTACCAGTCTGGGTCTGTACTACCAGTCTGGGTCTATACTACCAGTCTGGGTCTGTACTACCAGTCTGGGTCTGTACTACCAGTCTGGGTCTATACTACCAGTCTGGGTCTGTACTACCAGTCTGGGTCTGTACTACCAGTCTGGGTCTGTACTACCAGTCTGGGTCTATACTACCAGTCTGGGTCTGTACTACCAGTCTGGGTCTGTACTACCAGTCTGGATCTTTATTACCAGTCTGGGTCTGTATGACCAGTCTGGGTCTGTTTCACCAGTCTGGGTCTGAACTCCCAGTCTGGGTCTATACTACAAGTCTGGGTCTGTACTACCAGTCTGGGTCTATACTACCAGTCTGGGTCTGTACTACCAGTCTGGGTCTGTACTACCAGTCTGGGTCTGTACTACCAGTCTGGGTCTGTATCACCAGTCTGGGTCTGTACTACCAGTCTGGGTCTGTACTACCAGTCTGGGTCTATACTACCAGTCTGGGTCTGTATCACCAGTCTGGGTCTGTACTACCAGTCTGGGTCTGTACTACCAGTCTGGGTCTGTACTACCAGTCTGGGTCTATACTACCAGTCTGGGTCTGTACTACCAGTCTGGGTCTATACTACCAGTCTGGGTCTGTACTACCAGTCTGGGTCTGTATCTACCAGTCTGGGTCTGTACTACCAGTCTGGGTCTGTATCACCAGTCTGGGTCTGTACTACCAGTCTGGGTCTATACTACCAGTCTGGGTCTGTACTACCAGTCTGGGTCTGTATCACCAGTCTGGGTCTGTACTACCAGTCTGGGTCTATACTACCAGTCTGGGTCTGTACTACCAGTCTGGGTCTGTACTACCAGTCTGGGTCTGTACTACCAGTCTGGGTCTGTACTACCAGTCTGGGTCTGTATCTACCAGTCTGGGTCTGTACTACCAGTCTGGGTCTATACTACCAGTCTGGGTCTGTACTACCAGTCTGGGTCTATACTACCAGTCTGGGTCTGTACTACCAGTCTGGGTCTGTATCACCAGTCTGGGTCTGTACTACCAGTCTGGGTCTGTATCACCAGTCTGGGTCTGTACTACCAGTCTGGGTCTGTACTACCAGTCTGGGTCTATACTACCAGTCTGGGTCTGTATCTACCAGTCTGGGTCTGTACTACCAGTCTGGGTCTGTACTACCAGTCTGGGTCTGTACTACCAGTCTGGGTCTATACTACCAGTCTGGGTCTGTACTACCAGTCTGGGTCTGTACTACCAGTCTGGGTCTGTACTACCAGTCTGGGTCTGTATCACCAGTCTGGGTCTGTACTACCAGTCTGGGTCTGTACTCACCAGTCTGGGTCTGTACTACCAGTCTGGGTCTGTACTACCAGTCTGGGTCTATACTACCAGTCTGGGTCTGTACTACCAGTCTGGGTCTGTACTACCAGTCTGGGTCTGTACTACCAGTCTGGGTCTATACTACCAGTCTGGGTCTGTACTACCAGTCTGGGTCTATACTACCAGTCTGGGTCTGTACTTCCAGTCTGGGTCTATACTACCAGTCTGGGTCTGTATCACCAGTCTGGGTCTGTACTACCAGTCTGGGTCTGTACTACCAGTCTGGGTCTATACTACCAGTCTGGGTCTGTACTACCAGTCTGGGTCTGTATCACCAGTCTGGGTCTGTACCACCAGTCTGGGTCTGTACTACCAGTCTGGGTCTGTACTACCAGTCTGGGTCTGTACTACCAGTCTGGGTCTGTACTACCAGTCTGGGTCTGTACTACCAGTCTGGGTCTATACTACCAGTCTGGGTCTGTACTACCAGTCTGGGTCTATACTACCAGTCTGGGTCTGTACTACCAGTCTGGGTCTGTACTACCAGTCTGGGTCTGTACTACCAGTCTGGGTCTATACTACCAGTCTGGGTCTATACTACCAGTCTGGGTCTGTACTACCAGTCTGGGTCTGTACTACCAGTCTGGGTCTGTACTACCAGTCTGGGTCTGTACTACCAGTCTGGGTCTGTACTACCAGTCTGGGTCTATACTACCAGTCTGGGTCTGTATCACCAGTCTGGGTCTATACTACCAGTCTGGGTCTATACTACCAGTCTGGGTCTGTACTACCAGTCTGGGTCTGTACTACCAGTCTGGGTCTGTACTACCAGTCTGGGTCTGTATCACCAGTCTGGGTCTGTACTACCAGTCTGGGTCTGTACTACCAGTCTGGGTCTATACTACCAGTCTGGGTCTGTATCACCAGTCTGGGTCTGTACTACCAGTCTGGGTCTATACTACCAGTCTGGGTCTGTACTACCAGTCTGGGTCTGTACTACCAGTCTGGGTCTGTACTACCAGTCTGGGTCTATACTACCAGTCTGGGTCTGTACTACCAGTCTGGGTCTATACTACCAGTCTGGGTCTGTATCACCAGTCTGGTCTGTACTACCAGTCTGGGTCTGTACTACCAGTCTGGGTCTATACTACCAGTCTGGGTCTGTACTACCAGTCTGGGTCTGTACTACCAGTCTGGGTCTATACTACCAGTCTGGGTCTGTACTACCAGTCTGGGTCTATACTACCAGTCTGGGTCTGTACTACCAGTCTGGGTCTGTACCACCAGTCTGGGTCTGTACTACCAGTCTGGGTCTGTACCACCAGTCTGGGTCTGTACTACCAGTCTGGGTCTGTACTACCAGTCTGGGTCTATACTACCAGTCTGGGTCTGTACCACCAGTCTGGGTCTGTACTACCAGTCTGGGTCTATACTACCAGTCTGGGTCTGTACTACCAGTCTGGGTCTATACTACCAGTCTGGGTCTGTACTACCAGTCTGGGTCTATACTACCAGTCTGGGTCTGTTCTACCAGTCTGGGTCTATACTACCAGTCTGGGTCTATACTACCAGTCTGGGTCTGTACTACCAGTCTGGGTCTGTACTACCAGTCTGGGTCTATACTACCAGTCTGGGTCTGTACTACCAGTCTGGGTCTGTATCACCAGTCTGGGTCTGTACTACCAGTCTGGGTCTGTACTACCAGTCTGGGTCTATACTACCAGTCTGGGTCTGTACTACCAGTCTGGGTCTGTACTACCAGTCTGGGTCTGTACTACCAGTCTGGGTCTATACTACCAGTCTGGGTCTGTACTACCAGTCTGGGTCTATACTCCAGTCTGGGTCTGTATTACCATTCTGGGTCTATACTACCAGTCTGGGTCTATACTACCAGTCTGGGTCTATACCACCAGTCTGGGTCTGTACTAACAGTCTGGGTCTATACTACCAGTCTGGGTCTGTACTACCAGTCTGGGTCTGTATCACCAGTCTGGGTCTATACTACCAGTCTGGGTCTATACTACCAGTCTGGGTCTGTATCACCAGTCTGGTCTGTACTACCAGCCTGGGTCTGTACTACCAGTCTGGGTCTGTACTACCAGTCTGGGTCTATACAACCAGTCTGGGTCTATACTACCAGTCTGGGTCTATACTACCATTCTGGGTCTGTACTACAAGTCTGGGTCTATACTACCAGTCTGGGTCTGTACTACCAGTCTGGGTCTATACTACCAGTCTGGGTCTGTACTACCAGTCTGGGTCTGTACTACCAGTCTGGGTCTGTACTACCAGTCTGGGTCTATACTACCAGTCTGGGTCTGTACTACCAGTCTGGGTCTGTACTACCAGTCTGGGTCTATACTACCAGTCTGGGTCTGTACTACCAGTCTGGGTCTATACTACCAGTCTGGGTCTGTACTACCAGTCTGGGTCTGTATCACCAGTCTGGGTCTGTACTACCAGTCTGGGTCTGTACTACCAGTCTGGGTCTATACTACCAGTCTGGGTCTGTACTACCAGTCTGGGTCTGTACTACCAGTCTGGGTCTGTACTACCAGTCTGGGTCTATACTACCAGTCTGGGTCTGTACTACCAGTCTGGGTCTGTACCACCAGTCTGGGTCTGTATCACCAGTCTGGGTCTGTACTACCAGTCTGGGTCTGTACTACCAGTCTGGGTCTTTACTACCAGTCTGGGTCTGTATCACCAGTCTGGGTCTGTACTTCACCAGTCTGGGTCTGTACTTCCAGTCTGGGTCTATACTACCAGTCTGGGTCTGTACTACCAGTCTGGGTCTGTACTACCAGTCTGGGTCTATACTACCAGTCTGGGTCTATACTACCAGTCTGGGTCTATACTACCAGTCTGGGTCTGTATCACCAGTCTGGGTCTGTATCACCAGTCTGGGTCTGTACTACCAGTCTGGGTCTATACTACCAGTCTGGGTCTGTACTACCAGTCTGGGTCTATACTACCAGTCTGGGTCTGTACTACCAGTCTGGGTCTGTATCACCAGTCTGGGTCTGTACTACCAGTCTGGGTCTGTACTACCAGTCTGGGTCTGTACTACCAGTCTGGGTCTGTACTACCAGTCTGGGTCTGTACTACCAGTCTGGGTCTGTATCACCAGTCTGGGTCTGTACTACCAGTCTGGGTCTGTACTACCAGTCTGGGTCTATACTACCAGTCTGGGTCTGTATCACCAGTCTGGTCTGTACTACCAGTCTGGGTCTGTACTACCAGTCTGGGTCTGTACTTCCAGTCTGGGTCTATACTACCAGTCTGGGTCTATACTACCAGTCTGGGTCTATACTACCAGTCTGGGTCTGAACTACCAGTCTGGGTCTATACTACCAGTCTGGGTCTGTATCACCAGTCTGGGTCTGTACTACCAGTCTGGGTCTATACTACCAGTCTGGGTCTGTACTACCAGTCTGGGTCTGTACTACCAGTCTGGGTCTGTACTACCAGTCTGGGTCTATACTACCAGTCTGAGTCTGTACTATCAGTCTGGATCTTTACTACCAGTCTGGGTCTGTACTACCAGTCTCGGTCTGTACCACCAGTCTGGGTCTGTATCACCAGTCTGGGTCTGTATCACCAGTCTGGGTCTGTACTACCAGTCTGGGTCTGTACTACCAGTCTGGGTCTATACTACCAGTCTGGGTCTGTATCTACCAGTCTGGGTCTGTACTACCAGTCTGGGTCTATACTACCAGTCTGGGTCTGTACTACCAGTCTGGGTCTATACTACCAGTCTGGGTCTGTACTACCAGTCTGGGTCTATACTACCAGTCTGGGTCTGTATCACCAGTCTGGTCTGTACTACCAGTCTGGGTCTGTACTACCAGTCTGGGTCTATACTACCAGTCTGGGTCTGTACTACCAGTCTGGGTCTGTACTACCAGTCTGGGTCTGTACTACCAGTCTGGGTCTGTACTACCAGTCTGGGTCTATACTACCAGTCTGGATCTGTATTCCAGTCTGGGTCTGTACTACCAGTCTGGGTCTGTACTACCAGTCTGGGTCTGTACTACCAGTCTGGGTCTATACTACCAGTCTGGGTCTGTACTACCAGTCTGGGTCTGTACTACCAGTCTGGGTCTATACTACCAGTCTGGGTCTATACTACCAGTCTGGGTCTATACCACCAGTCTGGGTCTGTACTAACAGTCTGGGTCTATACTACCAGTCTGGGTCTGTACTATAAGTCTGGGTCTGTATCACCAGTCTGGGTCTATACTACCAGTCTGGGTCTATACTACCAGTCTGGGTCTGTATCACCAGTCTGGGTCTGTATCACCAGCCTGGGTCTGTACTACCAGTCTGGGTCTATACTACCAGTCTGGGTCTATACAACCAGTCTGGGTCTATACTACCAGTCTGGGTCTATACTACCATTCTGGGTCTGTACTACAAGTCTGGGTCTATACTACCAGTCTGGGTCTGTACTACCAGTCTGGGTCTATATTACCAGTCTGGGTCTGTACTACCAGTTTGGGTCTGTACTACCAGTCTGGGTCTGTACTACAAGTCTGGGTCTATACTACCAGTCTGGGTCTGTATCACCAGTCTGGGTATATAGTACCAGTCTGGGTCTATACTACCAGTCTGGGTCTGTACTACCAGTCTGGGTCTATACTACCAGTCTGGGTCTGTACTACCAGTCTGGGTCTGTATCACCAGTCTGGGTCTGTACTACCAGTCTGGGTCTGTATCACCAGTCTGGGTCTATACTACCAGTCTGGGTCTGTACTACCAGTCTGGGTCTGTACTATAAGTCTGGGTCTGTATCACCAGTCTGGGTCTATACTACCAGTCTGGGTCTATACTACCAGTCTGGTTCTGTATCACCAGTCTGGGTCTGTATCACCAGCCTGGGTCTGTACTACCAGTCTGGGTCTGTACTACCAGTCTGGATCTTTATTACCAGTCTGGGTCTGTATCACCAGTCTGGGTCTGTTTCACCAGTCTGGGTCTGTACTTCCAGTCTGGGTCTATACTACCAGTCTGGGTCTGTACTACCAGTCTGGGTCTGTACTACCAGTCTGGGTCTATACTACCAGTCTGGGTCTATACTACCAGTCTGGGTCTATACTACCAGTCTTGGTCTGTATCACCAGTCTGGGTCTGTTTCACCAGTCTGGGTCTGTACTCCCAGTCTGGGTCTATACTACCAGTCTGGGTCTGTACTACCAGTCTGGGTCTATACTACCAGTCTGGGTCTGTACTACCAGTCTGGGTCTGTATCACCAGTCTGGGTCTGTACTACCAGTCTGGGTCTGTATCACCAGTCTGGGTCTATACTACCAGTCTGGGTCTGTACTAACAGTCTGGGTCTATACTACCAGTCTGGGTCTGTACTACCAGTCTGGGTCTGTATCACCAGTCTGGGTCTGTACTACCAGTCTGGGTCTATACTACCAGTCTGGGTCTGTATCACCAGTCTGGGTCTGTACTACCAGTCTGGGTCTATACTACCAGTCTGGGTCTGTACTACCAGTCTGGGTCTGTACTACCAGTCTGGGTCTGTACTACCAGTCTGGGTCTATACTACCAGTCTGGGTCTGTACCACCAGTCTGGGTCTGTACTACCAGTCTGGGTCTATACTACCAGTCTGGGTCTGTACTACCAGTCTGGGTCTGTACTACCAGTCTGGGTCTGTACTACCAGTCTGGGTCTATACTACCAGTCTGGGTCTGTACTACCAGTCTGGGTCTGTACTACCAGTCTGGGTCTGTACTACCAGTCTGGGTCTGTATCACCAGTCTGGGTCTGTACTACCAGTCTGGGTCTGTACTACCAGTCTGGGTCTGTACTACCAGTCTGGGTCTGTACTACCAGTCTGGGTCTATACTACCAGTCTGGGTCTGTACCACCAGTCTGGGTCTGTACTACCAGTCTGGGTCTGTACTACCAGTCTGGGTCTGTACTACCAGTCTGGGTCTATACTACCAGTCTGGGTCTGTACTACCAGTCTGGGTCTATACTACCAGTCTGGGTCTGTACTACCAGTCTGGGTCTATACTACCAGTCTGGGTCTGTATCACCAGTCTGGGTCTGTACTACCAGTCTGGGTCTGTACTACCAGTCTGGGTCTATACTACCAGTCTGGGTCTGTACTACCAGTCTGGGTCTGTATCACCAGTCTGGGTCTGTACTACCAGTCTGGGTCTGTACTACCAGTCTGGGTCTATACTACCAGTCTGGGTCTGTACTACCAGTCTGGGTCTGTACTACCAGTCTGGGTCTGTACTACCAGTCTGGGTCTGTACTACCAGTCTGGGTCTGTACTACCAGTCTGGGTCTGTACTACCAGTCTGGGTCTGTACTACCAGTCTGGGTCTGTACTACCAGTCTGGGTCTGTATCACCAGTCTGGGTCTGTACTACCAGTCTGGGTCTATACTACCAGTCTGGGTCTGTACTACCAGTCTGGGTCTGTACTACCAGTCTGGGTCTGTACTACCAGTCTGGGTCTATACTACCAGTCTGGGTCTGTACTACCAGTCTGGGTCTGTACTACCAGTCTGGGTCTGTATCACCAGTCTGGGTCTGTACTACCAGTCTGGGTCTATACTACCAGTCTGGGTCTGTACCACCAGTCTGGGTCTGTACTACCAGTCTGGGTCTGTACTACCAGTCTGGGTCTGTACTACCAGTCTGGGTCTATACTACCAGTCTGGGTCTGTACTACCAGTCTGGGTCTATACTACCAGTCTGGGTCTGTATCACCAGTCTGGGTCTGTACTACCAGTCTGGGTCTATACTACCAGTCTGGGTCTGTACTACCAGTCTGGGTCTCTACTACCAGTCTGGGTCTGTACTACCAGTCTGGGTCTATACTACCAGTCTGGGTCTGTACTACCAGTCTGGGTCTATACTACAAGTCTGGGTCTGTACTACCAGTCTGGGTCTGTACTACCAGTCTGGGTCTGTACTACCAGTCTGGGTCTGTATCACCAGTTTGGTCTGTACTACCAGTCTGGGTCTGTACTACCAGTATGGGTCTATACTACCAGTCTGGGTCTGTATAACCAGTCTGGGTCTGTACTACCAGTCTGGGTCTATACTACCAGTCTGGGTCTGTACTACCAGTCTGGGTCTATACTACCAGTCTGGGTCTGTACTACCAGTCTGGGTCTGTACTACCAGTCTGGGTCTGTACTACCAGTCTGGGTCTATACTACCAGTCTGGGTCTGTATCACCAGTCTGGGTCTGTACTACCAGTCTGGGTCTTTACTACCAGTCTGGGTCTGTACTACCAGTCTGGGTCTGTACTACCAGTCTGGGTCTGTATCACCAGTCTGGGTCTGTATCACCAGTCTGGGTCTGTACTACCAGTCTGGGTCTATACTACCAGTCTGGGTCTGTACTACCAGTCTGGGTCTGTACTACCAGTCTGGGTCTGTACTACCAGTCTGGGTCTATACTACCAGTCTGGGTCTGTACTACCAGTCTGGGTCTGTACTACCAGTCTGGATCTTTACTACCAGTCTGGGTCTGTATCACCAGTCTGGGTCTGTATCACCAGTCTGGGTCTGTACTACCCAGTCTGGGTCTATACTACCAGTCTGGGTCTGTACTACCAGTCTGGGTCTGTACTACCAGTCTGGGTCTATACTACCAGTCTGGGTCTGTACTACCAGTCTGGGTCTATACTACCAGTCTGGGTCTGTACTACCAGTCTGGGTCTGTATCACCAGTCTGGGTCTGTACTACCAGTCTGGGTCTGTATCTACCAGTCTGGGTCTGTACTACCAGTCTGGGTCTGTACTACCAGTCTGGGTCTATACTACCAGTCTGGGTCTGTATCACCAGTCTGGGTCTGTATCACCAGTCTGGGTCTGTACTACCAGTCTGGGTCTATACTACCAGTCTGGGTCTGTATCACCAGTCTGGGTCTGTACTACCAGTCTGGGTCTATACTACCAGTCTGGGTCTGTACTACCAGTCTGGGTCTGTACTACCAGTCTGGGTCTGTACTACCAGTCTGGGTCTATACTACCAGTCTGGGTCTGTACTACCAGTCTGGGTCTATACTACCAGTCTGGGTCTGTATTACCAGTCTGGGTCTGTACTACCAGTCTGGGTCTGTACTACCAGTCTGGGTCTATACTACCAGTCTGGGTCTGTACTACCAGTCTGGGTCTGTACTCCCAGTCTGGGTCTATACTACCAGTCTGGGTCTGTACTACCAGTCTGGGTCTATACTACCAGTCTGGGTCTGTACTACCAGTCTGGGTCTGTATCACCAGTCTGGGTCTGTACTACCAGTCTGGGTCTGTATCACCAGTCTGGGTCTGTACTACCAGTCTGGGTCTGTACTACCAGTCTGGGTCTATACTACCAGTCTGGGTCTGTACTACCAGTCTGGGTCTGTACTACCAGTCTGGGTCTTTACTACCAGTCTGGGTCTGTACTACCAGTCTGGGTCTATACTACCAGTCTGGGTCTGTACTACCAGTCTGGGTCTATACTACCAGTCTGGGTCTGTTCTACCAGTCTGGGTCTATACTACCAGTCTGGGTCTGTATCACCAGTCTGGTCTGTACTACCAGTCTGGGTCTGTACTACCAGTCTGGGTCTATACTACCAGTCTGGGTCTGTACTACCAGTCTGGGTCTGTATCACCAGTCTGGTCTGTATCACCAGTCTGGGTCTGTACTACCAGTCTGGGTCTATACTACCAGTCTGGATCTGTATTCCAGTCTGGGTCTGTACTACCAGTCTGGGTCTGTACTACCAGTCTGGGTCTATACTACCAGTCTGGGTCTGTACTACCAGTCTGGGTCTATACTACCAGTCTGGGTCTGTATTACCAGTCTGGGTCTATACTACCAGTCTGGGTCTGTACTACCAGTCTGGGTCTATACCACCAGTCTGGGTCTGTACTACCAGTCTGGGTCTATACTACCAGTCTGGGTCTGTACTACCAGTCTGGGTCTGTACTACCAGTCTGGGTCTTTACTACCAGTCTGGGTCTGTACTACCAGTCTGGGTCTGTACTACCAGTCTGGGTCTGTACCACCAGTCTGGGTCTATACTACCAGTCTGGGTCTATACTACCAGTCTGGGTCTGTACCACCAGTCTGGGTCTGTATCACCAGTCTGGGTCTGTACTACCAGTCTGGGTCTGTACTACCAGTCTGGGTCTGTACTACCAGTCTGGGTCTGTATCACCAGTCTGGGTCTGTTTCACCAGTCTGGGTCTGTACTTCCAGTCTGGGTCTATACTACAAGTCTGGGTCTGTACTACCAGTCTGGGTCTGTACTACCAGTCTGGGTCTGTACTACCAGTCTGGGTCTATACTACCAGTCTGGGTCTATACTACCAGTCTGGGTCTGTACTACCAGTCTGGGTCTGTACTTCACCAGTCTGGGTCTGTACTCCCAGTCTGGGTCTGTACTACCAGTCTGGGTCTGTACTACCAGTCTGGGTCTGTACTACCAGTCTGGGTCTGTACTACCAGTCTGGGTCTGTATCACCAGTCTGGGTCTGTACTACCAGTCTGGGTCTGTATCACCAGTTTGGTCTGTACTACCAGTCTGGGTCTGTACTACCAGTCTGGGTCTATACTACCAGTCTGGGTCTGTATCACCAGTCTGGGTCTGTATCACCAGTCTGGGTCTGTACTACCAGTCTGGGTCTATACTACCAGTCTGGGTCTGTATCACCAGTCTGGGTCTGTACTACCAGTCTGGGTCTGTACTACCAGTCTGGGTCTGTACTACCAGTCTGGGTCTATACTACCAGTCTGGGTCTGTATCACCAGTCTGGGTCTATACTACCAGTCTGGGTCTGTACTACCAGTCTGGGTCTATACTACCAGTCTGGGTCTGTACTACCAGTCTGGGTCTGTACTACCAGTCTGGGTCTGTACTACCAGTCTGGGTCTGTACTACCAGTCTGGGTCTGTACTACCAGTCTGGGTCTATACTACCAGTCTGGGTCTGTACTACCAGTCTGGGTCTGTACTACCAGTCTGGGTCTGTACTACCAGTCTGGGTCTGTATCACCAGTCTGGGTCTGTACTACCAGTCTGGGTCTGTATCACCAGTCTGGGTCTGTACTACCAGTCTGGGTCTGTACTACCAGTCTGGGTCTATACTACCAGTCTGGGTCTGTACCACCAGTCTGGGTCTGTACTACCAGTCTGGGTCTATACTACCAGTCTGGGTCTGTACTACCAGTCTGGGTCTATACTACCAGTCTGGGTCTGTACTACCAGTCTGGGTCTATACTACCAGTCTGGGTCTGTACTACCAGTCTGGGTCTGTACTACCAGTCTGGGTCTGTACTACCAGTCTGGGTCTATACTACCAGTCTGGGTCTGTACTACAAGTCTGGGTCTGTATCACCAGTCTGGGTCTGTATCACCAGTCTGGGTCTGTACTACCAGTCTGGGTCTATACTACCAGTCTGGATCTGTATTCCAGTCTGGGTCTGTACTACCAGTCTGGGTCTGTACTACCAGTCTGGGTCTATACTACCAGTCTGGGTCTGTACTACCAGTCTGGGTCTATACTCCAGTCTGGGTCTGTATTACCATTACGGGTCTATACTACCAGTCTGGGTCTATACTACCAGTCTGGGTCTATACCACCAGTCTGGGTCTGTACTAACAGTCTGGGTCTATACTACCAGTCTGGGTCTGTACTATAAGTCTGGGTCTGTATCACCAGTCTGGGTCTATACTACCAGTCTGGGTCTATACTACCAGTCTGGTTCTGTATCACCAGTCTGGGTCTGTATCACCAGCCTGGGTCTGTACTACCAGTCTGGGTCTATACAACCAGTCTGGGTCTATACAACCAATCTGGGTCTATACTACCAGTCTGGGTCTATACTACCATTCTGGGTCTGTACTACCAGTCTGGGTCTATACTACCAGTCTGGGTCTGTACTACCAGTCTGGGTCTATACTACCAGTCTGGGTCTGTACTACCAGTCTGGGTCTGTACTACCAGTCTGGGTCTGTACTACAAGTCTGGGTCTATACTACCAGTCTGGGTCTGTATCACCAGTCTGGGTATATAGTACCAGTCTGGGTCTATACTACCAGTCTGGGTCTGTACTACCAGTCTGGGTCTATACTACCAGTCTGGGTCTGTACTACCAGTCTGGGTCTGTACTACCAGTCTGGGTCTGTACTACCAGTCTGGGTCTGTATCACCAGTCTGGGTCTATACTACCAGTCTGGGTCTGTACTACCAGTCTGGGTCTGTACTACAAGTCTGGGTCTGTACTACCAGTCTGGGTCTATACTACCAGTCTGGGTCTATACTACCAGTCTGGGTCTGTATCACCAGTCTGGGTCTGTATCACCAGTCTGGGTCTGTACTACCAGTCTGGGTCTGTACTACCAGTCTGGGTCTTTACTACCAGTCTGGGTCTGTATCTACCAGTCTGGGTCTGTTTCACCAGTCTGGGTCTGTACTTCCAGTCTGGGTCTATACTACCAGTCTGGGTCTGTACTACCAGTCTGGGTCTGTACTACCAGTCTGGGTCTATACTACCAGTCTGGGTCTATACTACCAGTCTGGGTCTATACTACCAGTCTGGGTCTGTACCACCAGTCTGGGTCTGTTTCACCAGTCTGGGTCTGTACTCCCAGTCTGGGTCTATACTACCAGTCTGGGTCTGTACTACCAGTCTGGGTCTGTACTACCAGTCTGGGTCTGTACTACCAGTCTGGGTCTGTATCACCAGTCTGGGTCTGTACTACCAGTCTGGGTCTGTACTACCAGTCTGGGTCTGTACTACCAGTCTGGGTCTGTACTACCAGTCTGGGTCTATACTACCAGTCTGGGTCTGTATCACCAGTCTGGGTCTGTATAACCAGTCTGGGTCTGTACTACCAGTCTGGGTCTATACTACCAGTCTGGGTCTGTACTACCAGTCTGGGTCTGTACTACCAGTCTGGGTCTATACTACCAGTCTGGGTCTGTACTACCAGTCTGGGTCTATACTACCAGTCTGGGTCTGTACTACCAGTCTGGGTCTATACTACCAGTCTGGGTCTGTATCTACCAGTCTGGGTCTGTACTACCAGTCTGGGTCTATACTACCAGTCTGGGTCTGTACTACCAGTCTGGGTCTGTACTACCAGTCTGGGTCTGTACTACCCAGTCTGGGTCTATACTACCAGTCTGGGTCTGTACTACCAGTCTGGGTCTATACTACCAGTCTGGGTCTGTACTACCAGTCTGGGTCTGTATCACCAGTCTGGGTCTGTACTACCAGTCTGGGTCTGTATCACCAGTCTGGGTCTGTACTACCAGTCTGGGTCTATACTACCAGTCTGGGTCTGTACTACCAGTCTGGGTCTGTACTACCAGTCTGGGTCTGTACTACCAGTCTGGGTCTATACTACCAGTCTGGGTCTGTACTACCAGTCTGGGTCTATACTACCAGTCTGGGTCTGTACTACCAGTCTGGGTCTGTACTACCAGTCTGGGTCTGTACTACCAGTCTGGGTCTATACTACCAGTCTGGGTCTGTATCACCAGTCTGGGTCTGTACTACCAGTCTGGGTCTGTACTACCAGTCTGGGTCTATACTACCAGTCTGGGTCTGTACTACCAGTCTGGGTCTGTATCACCAGTCTGGGTCTGTATTACCAGTCTGGGTCTGTACTACCAGTCTGGGTCTATACTACCAGTCTGGGTCTGTATTACCAGTCTGGGTCTATACTACCAGTCTGGGTCTGTACTACCAGTCTGGGTCTATACTACCAGTCTGGGTCTGTACTACCAGTCTGGGTCTGTACTACCAGTCTGGGTCTTTACTACCAGTCTGGGTCTGTATCACCAGTCTGGGTCTGTTTCACCAGTCTGGGTCTGTACTTCCAGTCTGGGTCTATACTACCAGTCTGGGTCTGTACTACCAGTCTGGGTCTGTACTACCAGTCTGGGTCTGTACTACCAGTCTGGGTCTGTACTACCAGTCTGGGTCTATACTACCAGTCTGGGTCTGTACTACCAGTCTGGGTCTGTACTACCAGTCTGGGTCTGTACTACCAGTCTGGGTCTATACTACCAGTCTGGGTCTGTATCACCAGTCTGGGTCTGTACTACCAGTCTGGGTCTATACTACCAGTCTGGGTCTGTACTACCAGTCTGGGTCTGTACTACCAGTCTGGGTCTGTACTACCAGTCTGGGTCTATACTACCAGTCTGGGTCTGTATCACCAGTCTGGGTCTGTACTACCAGTCTGGGTCTGTACTACCAGTCTGGGTCTATACTACCAGTCTGGGTCTGTACTACCAGTCTGGGTCTGTACTACCAGTCTGGGTCTATACTACCAGTCTGGGTCTGTACTACCAGTCTGGGTCTGTACTACCAGTCTGGGTCTGTACTACCAGTCTGGGTCTGTACTACCAGTCTGGGTCTGTACTACCAGTCTGGGTCTGTACTACCAGTCTGGGTCTGTACTACCAGTCTGGGTCTATACTACCAGTCTGGGTCTGTACTACCAGTCTGGGTCTGTACTACCAGTCTGGGTCTGTACTACCAGTCTGGGTCTGTACTACCAGTCTGGGTCTGTACTACCAGTCTGGGTCTGTACTACCAGTCTGGGTCTATACTACCAGTCTGGGTCTGTACTACCAGTCTGGGTCTATACTACCAGTCTGGGTCTGTATCACCAGTCTGGGTCTGTACTACCAGTCTGGGTCTGTACTACCAGTCTGGGTCTATACTACCAGTCTGGGTCTGTACTACCAGTCTGGGTCTGTACCACCAGTCTGGGTCTGTACTCACCAGTCTGGGTCTGTACTACCAGTCTGGGTCTATACTACCAGTCTGGGTCTGTACTACCAGTCTGGGTCTGTACTACCAGTCTGGGTCTGTACTACCAGTCTGGGTCTATACTACCAGTCTGGGTCTGTACTACCAGTCTGGGTCTGTACTACCAGTCTGGTCTTTACTACCAGTCTGGGTCTGTATCACCAGTCTGGGTCTGTTCTACCAGTCTGGGTCTGTACTTCACCAGTCTGGGTCTATACTACAAGTCTGGGTCTGTACTACCAGTCTGGGTCTGTACTACCAGTCTGGGTCTATACTACCAGTCTGGGTCTGTACTACCAGTCTGGGTCTATACTACCAGTCTGGGTCTGTACTACCAGTCTGGGTCTGTATCACCAGTCTGGGTCTGTACTACCAGTCTGGGTCTGTATCACCAGTCTGGGTCTGTACTACCAGTCTGGGTCTGTACTACCAGTCTGGGTCTATACTACCAGTCTGGGTCTGTATCACCAGTCTGGGTCTGTACTACCAGTCTGGGTCTGTACTACCAGTCTGGGTCTATACTACCAGTCTGGGTCTGTATCACCAGTCTGGGTCTGTACTACCAGTCTGGGTCTGTACTACCAGTCTGGGTCTGTACTACCAGTCTGGGTCTATACTACCAGTCTGGGTCTGTACTACCAGTCTGGGTCTATACTACCAGTCTGGGTCTGTTCTACCAGTCTGGGTCTATACTACCAGTCTGGGTCTGTATCACCAGTCTGGGTCTGTACTACCAGTCTGGGTCTATACTACCAGTCTGGGTCTGTACTACCAGTCTGGGTCTGTACTACCAGTCTGGGTCTGTACTACCAGTCTGGGTCTGTACTACCAGTCTGGGTCTGTACTACCAGTCTGGGTCTATACTACCAGTCTGGGTCTGTACTACCAGTCTGGGTCTGTTTCTACCAGTCTGGGTCTGTACTACCAGTCTGGGTCTGTATCACCAGTCTGGGTCTGTACTACCAGTCTGGGTCTGTACTACCAGTCTGGGTCTATACTACCAGTCTGGGTCTGTACCACCAGTCTGGGTCTGTACTACCAGTCTGGGTCTTTACTACCAGTCTGGGTCTGTACTACCAGTCTGGGTCAACACTACCAGTTTGGGTCTGTACTACCAGTCTGGGTCTATACTACCAGTCTGGGTCTGTACTACCAGTCTGGGTCTGTACTACCAGTCTGGGTCTGTATCACCAGTTTGGTCTGTACTACCAGTCTGGGTCTGTACTACCAGTCTGGGTCTATACTACCAGTCTGGGTCTGTACTACCAGTCTGGGTCTATACTACCAGTCTGGGTCTGTACAACCAGTCTGGGTCTGTACTACCAGTCTGGGTCTATACTACCAGTCTGGGTCTGTACTACCAGTCTGGGTCTGTACTACCAGTCTGGGTCTGTACTACCAGTCTGGGTCTATACTACCAGTGTGGGTCTGTACTACCAGTCTGGGTCTATACTACCAGTCTGGGTCTGTATTACCAGTCTGGGTCTATACTACCAGTCTGGGTCTATACTACCAGTCTGGGTCTATACTACCAGTCTGGGTCTGTACTACCAGTCTGGGTCTATACTACCAGTCTGGGTCTGTACTATAAGTCTGGGTCTGTATCACCAGTCTGGGTCTATACTACCAGTCTGGGTCTATACTACCAGTCTGGGTCTGTATCACCAGTCTGGGTCTGTATCACCAGCCTGGGTCTGTACTACCAGTCTGGGTCTATACTTCCAATCTGGGTCTGTACTACCAGTCTGGGTCTATACTACCAGTCTGGGTCTATACTACCAGTCTGGGTCTGTACTACCAGTCTGGGTCTATACTACCAGTCTGGGTCTGTACTACCAGTCTGGGTCTGTACTACCAGTCTGGGTCTATACTACCAGTCTGGGTCTGTATCACCAGTCTGGTCTGTACTACCAGTCTGGGTCTGTACTACCAGTCTGGGTCTGTACTACCAGTCTGGGTCTGTACTACCAGTCTGGGTCTGTACTACCAGTCTGGGTCTATACTACCAGTCTGGGTCTGTACTACCAGTCTGGGTCTATACTACCAGTCTGGGTCTGTACTACCAGTCTGGGTCTGTACTACCAGTCTGGGTCTGTACTACCAGTCTGGGTCTATACTACCAGTCTGGGTCTGTATCACCAGTCTGGGTCTGTACTACCAGTCTGGGTCTGTACTACCAGTCTGGGTCTATACTACCAGTCTGGGTCTGTACTACCAGTCTGGGTCTGTATCACCAGTCTGGGTCTGTATCACCAGTCTGGGTCTGTACTACCAGTCTGGGTCTATACTACCAGTCTGGGTCTGTACTACCAGTCTGGGTCTGTACTACCAGTCTGGGTCTGTACTACCAGTCTGGGTCTATACTACCAGTCTGGGTCTGTATTACCAGTCTGGGTCTATACTACCAGTCTGGGTCTATACTACCAGTCTGGGTCTATACTACCAGTGTGGGTCTGTACTACCAGTCTGGGTCTATACTACCAGTCTGGGTCTGTACTACCAGTCTGGGTCTGTATCACCAGTCTGGGTCTATACTACCAGTCTGGGTCTATACTACCAGTCTGGGTCTGTATCACCAGTCTGGGTCTGTACTACCAGTCTGGGTCTGTACTACCAGTCTGGGTCTATACTACCAGTCTGGGTCTATACAACCAGTCTGGGTCTGTACTACCAGTCTGGGTCTATACTACCAGTCTGGGTCTGTACTACCAGTCTGGGTCTATACTACCAGTCTGGGTCTGTACTACCAGTCTGGGTCTGTACTACCAGTCTGGGTCTATACTACCAGTCTGGGTCTGTATCACCAGTCTGGGTCTGTACTACCAGTCTGGGTCTGTACTACCAGTCTGGGTCTGTACTACCAGTCTGGGTCTGTATCACCAGTCTGGGTCTGTACTACCAGTCTGGGTCTGTACTACCAGTCTGGGTCTGTACTACCAGTCTGGGTCTATACTACCAGTCTGGGTCTGTACTACCAGTCTGGGTCTATACTACCAGTCTGGGTCTGTTCTACCAGTCTGGGTCTATACTACCAGTCTGGGTCTGTATCACCAGTCTGGTCTGTACTACCAGTCTGGGTCTGTACTACCAGTCTGGGTCTATACTACCAGTCTGGGTCTGTACTACAAGTCTGGGTCTGTATCACCAGTCTTGGTCTGTATCACCAGTCTGGGTCTGTACTACCAGTCTGGGTCTATACTACCAGTCTGGATCTGTATTCCAGTCTGGGTCTGTACTACCAGTCTGGGTCTGTACTACCAGTCTGGGTCTATACTACCAGTCTGGGTCTGTACTACCAGTCTGGGTCTGTACTACCAGTCTGGATCTTTATTACCAGTCTGGGTCTGTATCACCAGTCTGGGTCTGTTTCACCAGTCTGGGTCTGTACTTCCAGTCTGGGTCTATACTACCAGTCTGGGTCTGTACTACCAGTCTGGGTCTGTACTACCAGTCTGGGTCTATACTACCAGTCTGGGTCTATACTACCAGTCTGGGTCTATACTACCAGTCTTGGTCTGTATCACCAGTCTGGGTCTGTTTCACCAGTCTGGGTCTGTACTCCCAGTCTGGGTCTATACTACAAGTCTGGGTCTGTACTACCAGTCTGGGTCTATACTACCAGTCTGGGTCTGTACTACCAGTCTGGGTCTGTATCACCAGTCTGGGTCTGTACTACCAGTCTGGGTCTGTATCACCAGTCTGGGTCTGTACTACCAGTCTGGGTCTGTACTACCAGTCTGGGTCTATACTACCAGTCTGGGTCTGTATCACCAGTCTGGGTCTGTATCACCAGTCTGGGTCTGTACTACCAGTCTGGGTCTATACTACCAGTCTGGGTCTGTACTACCAGTCTGGGTCTGTACTACCAGTCTGGGTCTATACTACCAGTCTGGGTCTGTACTACCAGTCTGGGTCTATACTACCAGTCTGGGTCTGTACAACCAGTCTGGGTCTATACTACCAGTCTGGGTCTGTTCTACCAGTCTGGGTCTATACTACCAGTCTGGGTCTGTATCACCAGTCTGGTCTGTACTACCAGTCTGGGTCTATACTACCAGTCTGGGTCTATACTACCAGTCTGGGTCTGTACTACCAGTCTGGGTCTGTACTCCCAGTCTGGGTCTATACTACAAGTCTGGGTCTGTACTACCAGTCTGGGTCTATACTACCAGTCTGGGTCTGTACTACCAGTCTGGGTCTGTTTCACAAGTCTGGGTCTGTACTACCAGTCTGGGTCTGTATCACCAGTTTGGTCTGTACTACCAGTCTGGGTCTGTACTACCAGTCTGGGTCTATACTACCAGTCTGGGTCTGTATCACCAGTCTGGGTCTGTACTACCAGTCTGGGTCTTTACTACCAGTCTGGGTCTGTACTACCAGTCTGGGTCTATACTACCAGTCTGGGTCTGTACAACCAGTCTGGGTCTATACTACCAGTCTGGGTCTGTTCTACCAGTCTGGATCTATACTACCAGTCTGGGTCTGTATCACCAGTCTGGTCTGTACTACCAGTCTGGGTCTGTACTACCAGTCTGGGTCTATACAACCAGTCTGGGTCTGTACTACAAGTCTGGGTCTCTATCACCAGTCTGGTCTGTATCACCAGTCTGGGTCTGTACTACCAGTCTGGGTCTATACTACCAGTCTGGGTCTGTATTCCAGTCTGGGTCTGTACTACCAGTCTGGGTCTGTACTACCAGTCTGGGTCTATACTACCAGTCTGGGTCTGTACTACCAGTCTGGGTCTATACTACCAGTCTGGGTCTGTACTACCAGTCTGGGTCTATATTACCATTCTGGGTCTGTACTACAAGTCTGGGTCTATACTACCAGTCTGGGTCTGTACTACCAGTCTGGGTCTATATTACCATTCTGGGTCTGTACTACAAGTCTGGGTCTATACTACCAGTCTGGGTCTGTACTACCAGTCTGGGTCTATACTACCATTCTGGGTCTGTACTACAAGTCTGGGTCTATACTACCAGTCTGGGTCTGTACTACCAGTCTGGGTCTATACTACCAGTCTGGGTCTGTACTACCAGTCTGGGTCTGTACTACCAGTCTGGGTCTGTACTACCAGTCTGGGTCTATACTACCAGTCTGGGTCTGTATCACCAGTCTGGGTCTATACTACCAGTCTGGGTCTATACTACCAGTCTGGGTCTGTACTACCAGTCTGGGTCTGTACTATAAGTCTGGGTCTGTATCACCAGTCTGGGTCTATACTACCAGTCTGGGTCTATACTACCAGTCTGGTTCTGTATCACCAGTCTGGGTCTGTACCACCAGCCTGGGTCTGTACTACCAGTCTGGGTCTGTACTACCAGTCTGGATCTTTATTACCAGTCTGGGTCTGTATCACCAGTCTGGGTCTGTTTCACCAGTCTGGGTCTGTACTTCCAGTCTGGGTCTATACTACAAGTCTGGGTCTGTACTACCAGTCTGGGTCTGTACTACCAGTCTGGGTCTATACTACCAGTCTGGGTCTATACTACCAGTCTGGGTCTATACTACCAGTCTTGGTCTGTATCACCAGTCTGGGTCTGTTTCACCAGTCTGGGTCTGTACTCCCAGTCTGGGTCTATACTACAAGTCTGGGTCTGTACTACCAGTCTGGGTCTATACTACCAGTCTGGGTCTGTACTACCAGTCTGGGTCTGTATCACCAGTCTGGGTCTGTACTACCAGTCTGGGTCTGTATCACCAGTTTGGTCTGTACTACCAGTCTGGGTCTGTACTACCAGTCTGGGTCTATACTACCAGTCTGGGTCTGTATCACCAGTCTGGGTCTGTACTACCAGTCTGGGTCTATACTACCAGTCTGGGTCTGTACTACCAGTCTGGGTCTATACTACCAGTCTGGGTCTGTACAACCAGTCTGGGTCTATACTACCAGTCTGGGTCTGTTCTACCAGTCTGGGTCTATACTACCAGTCTGGGTCTGTATCACCAGTCTGGTCTGTACTACCAGTCTGGGTCTGTACTACCAGTCTGGGTCTATACTACCAGTCTGGGTCTATACTACCAGTCTGGGTCTGTACTACCAGTCTGGGTCTGAACTACCAGTCTGGGTCTATACTACCAGTCTGGGTCTGTACTACCAGTCTGGGTCTGTACTACCAGTCTGGGTCTATACTACCAGTCTGGGTCTGTACTACAAGTCTGGGTCTGTATCACCAGTCTTGGTCTGTATCAACAGTCTGGGTCTGTACTACCAGTCTGGGTATATACTACCAGTCTGGGTCTATACTACCAGTCTGGGTCTATACCACCAGTCTGGGTCTGTACTAACAGTCTGGGTCTATACTACCAGTCTGGGTCTGTACTATAAGTCTGGGTCTGTATCACCAGTCTGGGTCTATACTACCAGTCTGCGTCTATACTACCAGTCTGGTTCTGTATCACCAGTCTGGGTCTGTATCACCAGCCTGGGTCTGTACTACCAGTCTGGGTCTATACTTCCAATCTGGGTCTATACAACCAGTCTGGGTCTATACTACCAGTCTGGGTCTATACTACCATTCTGGGTCTGTACTACAAGTCTGGGTCTAAACTACCAGTCTGGGTCTGTACTACCAGTCTGGGTCTATATTACCAGTCTGGGTCTGTACTACCAGTCTGGGTCTGTACTACAAGTCTGGGTCTGTACTACAAGTCTGGGTCTATACTACCAGTCTGGGTCTGTATCACCAGTCTGGGTATATAGTACCAGTCTGGGTCTGTATCACCAGTGGGTATATACTACCAGTCTTGGTCTGTACTACCAGTCTGGGTCTATACTCTAGTCTGGGTCTGTATTACCATTATGGGTCTATACTACCAGTCTGGGTCTATACTACCAGTCTGGGTCTATACCACCAGTCTGGGTCTGTACTAACAGTCTGGGTCTATACTACCAGTCTGGGTCTGTACTATAAGTCTGGGTCTGTATCACCAGTCTGGGTCTATACTACCAGTCTGGGTCTATACTACCAGTCTGGTTCTGTATCACCAGTCTGGGTCTGTATCACCAGCCTGGGTCTGTACTACCAGTCTGGGTCTATACTTCCAATCTGGGTCTATACAACCAGTCTGGGTCTATACTACCAGTCTGGGTCTATACTACCATTCTGGGTCTGTACTACAAGTCTGGGTCTATACTACCAGTCTGGGTCTGTACTACCAGTCTGGGTCTATACTACCAGTCTGGGTCTGTACTACCAGTCTGGGTCTGTACTACAAGTCTGGGTCTGTACTACAAGTCTGGGTCTATACTACCAGTCTGGGTCTGTATCACCAGTCTGGGTATATAGTACCAGTCTGGGTCTGTATCACCAGTCTGGGTATATACTACCAGTCTTGGTCTGTACTACCAGTCTGGGTCTGTACCACCAGTCTTAGTCTATGCTACCAGTCTGGGTCTGATCTACCAGTCTGGGTCTGTATCACCAGTCGGGGTCAATACTACCAGTCTGGGTCTGTACTACCAGTCTGGGTCTATACTACCAGTCTGGGTCTGTACTACAAGTCTGGGTCTGTACTACCAGTCTGGATCTTTACTTCCAGTCTGGGTCTGTATCACCAGTCTGGGTCTATACTACCAGTCTGAGTCTGTATCACCAGTCTGGGTCTACACTACCAGTCTGGGTCTGTACTACCAGTCTGGGTCTGTACTACCAGTCTGGGTCTATGCTACCAGTATGGGTCTGTACTACCAGTCTGGGTCTATACTACCAGTCTGAGTCTGTATCACCAGTCTGGGTCTACACTACCAGTCTGGGTCTGTACTACCAGTCTGGGTCTATACTACCAGTCTGGGTCTATACTACCAGTCTGGGTCTATACCACCAGTCTGGGTCTGTACTAACAGTCTGGTTCTATACTACTATTCTGGGTCTGTATCACCAGTCTGGGTCTGTATCACCAGCCTGGGTCTGTACTACCAGTCTGGGTCTCTACTACCAATCTGGGTCTATACAACCAGTCTGGGTCTATACTACCAGTCTGGGTCTATACTACTATTCTGGGTCTGTACTACAAGTCTGGGTCTATACTACCAGTCTGGGTCTGTACTACCAGTCTGGGTCTATATTACCAGTCTGGGACTGTATCACCAGTCTGGGTCTGTATCACCTGTCTGGGTCTATACTACCAGTCTGTGTCTGTACTACCAGTTTGGGTCTGTACTACAAGTCTGGGTCTGTATCACCAGTCTGGGTCTGTACTACCAGTCTTGGTCTGTACTACCAGTCTGGGTCTGTACCACCAGTCTTGGTCTATGCTACCAGTCTGGGTCTGTACTAACAGTCTGGGTCTGTATCACCAGTCGGGGTCAATACTACCAGTCTGGGTCTGTACTACCAGTCTGGGTCTATACTACCAGTCTGGGTCTGTACTACAAGTCTGGGTCTGTACTACCAGTCTGGATCTTTACTACCAGTGTGGGTCTGTATCACCAGTCTGGGTCTGTTTCACTAGTCTGGTCTGTACTACCAGTCTGGGTCTGTACTACCAGTCTGGGTCTATACTACCAGTCTGGGTCTGTATCACCAGTCTGGGTCTTTACTTTCAGTCTGGGTCTGTATCACCAGTCTGGGTCTTTACTACCAGTCTGAGTCTGTATCACCAGTCTGGGTCTACACTACCAGTCTGGGTCTGTACTACCAGTCTGGGTCTGTACCACCAGTCTCGGTCTATGCTACCAGTCTGGGTCTATGCTACCAGTCTGGGTCTGTATCCCCAGTCTGGGTCTATACTACCTGTCTGGATCTGTATTCCAGTCTGGGTCTGTACTACCAGTCTGGGTCTGTACTACCAGTCTGGGTCTATACTACCAGTCTGGGTCTGTACTACCAGTCTGGGTCTATACTCCAGTCTGGGTCTTTATTACCATTCTGGGTCTATACTACCAGTCTGGGTCTATATTACCAGTCTGGGACTGTATCACCAGTCTGGGTCTGTATCACCTGTCTGGGTCTATACTACCAGTCTGTGTCTGTACTACCAGTTTGGGTCTGTACTACCAGTCTGGGTCTGTATCACCAGTCTGGGTCTGTACTACCAGTCTTGGTCTGTACTACCAGTCTGGGTCTGTACCACCAGTCTTGATCTATGCTACCAGTCTGGGTCTGTACTAACAGTCTGGGTCTGTATCACCAGTCGGGGTCAATACTACCAGTCTGGGTCTGTACTACCAGTCTGGGTCTATACTACCAGTCTGGGTCTGTATTACAAGTCTGGGTCTGTACTACCAGTCTGGATCTTTACTACCAGAGTGGGTCTGTATCACCAGTCTGGGTCTGTTTCACTAGTCTGGTCTGTACTACCAGTCTGGGTCTATACTACCAGTCTGGGTCTATAATACCAGTCTGGGTCTATACCACCAGTCTGGGTCTGTACTAACAGTCTGGGTATATACTACCAGTCTGGGTCTGTACTATAAGTCTGGGTCTGTATCACCAGTCTGGGTCTATACTACCAGTCTGCGTCTATACTACCAGTCTGGTTCTGTATCACCAGTCTGGGTCTGTATCACCAGCCTGGGTCTGTACTTCCAATCTGGGTCTATACTACCAGTCTGGGTCTATACAACCAGTCTGGGTCTATACTACCAGTCTGGGTCTATACTACCATTCTGGGTCTGTACTACAATTCTGGGTCTTTACTACCAGTCTGGGTCTGTACTACCAGTCTGGGTCTATATTACCAGTCTGGGTCTGTACTACCAGTCTGGGTCTGTACTACAAGTCTGGGTCTGTACTACAAGTCTGGGTCTATACTACCAGTCTGGGTCTGTATCACCAGTCTGGGTATATAGTACCAGTCTGGGTCTGTATCACCAGTCTGGGTATATACTACCAGTCTTGGTCTGTACTACCAGTCTGGGTCTGTACCACCAGTCTTGGTCTATGCTACCAGTCTGGGTCTGTATCACCAGTCGGGGTCAATACTACCAGTCTGGGTCTGTACTACCAGTCTGGGTCTATACTACCAGTCTGGGTCTGTACTACAAGTCTGGGTCTGTACTACCAGTCTGGATCTTTACTTCCAGTCTGGGTCTGTATCAAAAGTCTGGGTCTATACTACCAGTCTGAGTCTGTATCACCAGTCTGGGTCTACACTACCAGTCTGGGTCTGTACTACCAGTCTGGGTCTGTACTACCAGTCTGGGTCTATGCTACCAGTATGGGTCTGTACTACCAGTCTGGGTCTATACTACCAGTCTGAGTCTGTATCACCAGTCTGGGTCTCACTACCAGTCTGGGTCTGTATTACCATTCTGGGTCTATACTACCAGTCTGGGTCTATACTACCAGTCTGGGTCTATACCACCAGTCTGGGTCTGTACTAACAGTCTGGGTCTATACTACTATTCTGGGTCTGTATCACCAGTCTGGGTCTGTATCACCAGCCTGGGTCTGTACTACCAGTCTGGGTCTCTACTACCAATCTGGGTCTATACAACCAGTCTGGGTCTATACTACCAGTCTGGGTCTATACTACTATTCTGGGTCTGTACTACAAGTCTGGGTCTATACTACCAGTCTGGGTCTGTACTACCAGTCTGGGTCTATATTACCAGTCTGGGACTGTATCACCAGTCTGGGTCTGTATCACCTGTCTGGGTCTATACTACCAGTCTGTGTCTGTACTACCAGTTTGGGTCTGTACTACCAGTCTGGGTCTGTATCACCAGTCTGGGTCTGTACTACCAGTCTTGGTCTGTACTACCAGTCTGGGTCTGTACCACCAGTCTTGGTCTATGCTACCAGTCTGGGTCTGTACTACCAGTCTGGGTCTGTATCACCAGTCTGGGTCAATACTACCAGTCTGGGTCTGTACTACCAGTCTGGGTCTATACTACCAGTCTGGGTCTGTACTACCAGTCTGGGTCTGTACTACCAGTCTGGGTCTGTACTACCAGTCTGGGTCTGTATCACCAGTCTGGGTCTGTTTCACTAGTCTGGTCTGTACTACCAGTCTGGGTCTATACTACCAGTCTGGGTCTATACTACCAGTCTGGGTCTGTATCATCAGTCTGGGTCTTTACTTTCAGTCTGGGTCTGTATCACCAGTCTGGGTCTATACTACCAGTCTGAGTCTGTATCACCAGTCTGGGTCTACACTACCACTCTGGGTCTGTACTACCAGTCTGGGTCTGTACTACCAGTCTGGGTCTATGCTACCAGTCTGGGTCTATGCTACCAGTCTGGGTCTGTATCCCCAGACTGGGTCTATACTACCTGTCTGAGTCTATACTACCAGTTTGGGTCTGTATCACCAGTCTGGGCCTGTACTACCAGTCTGGGTCTGTACTACCAGTCTGGGTCTATACTACCAGTCTGGGTCAGTACTACCAGTCTGGGTCTATACTACCTGTCTGGGTCTATACTACCAGTTTGGGTCTGTATCACCAGTCTGGGTCTGTACTACCAGTTTGGGACTGTATCACCAATCTGGGTCAGTACTACCAGTCTGGGTCTGTACTACCAGTCTGGGTCTGTACTACCAGTCTGGGTCTGTACTACCAGTCTGGGTCTGTACTACCAGTCTTGGTCTATGCTACCAGTCTGGGTCTGTACTACCAGTCTGGGTCTGTATCACCAGTCGGGGTCAATACTACCAGTCTTGGTCTGTACTACCAGTCTGGGTCTATACTACCAGTCTGGGTCTATACTACCAGTCTGGGTCTATACCACCAGTCTGGGTCTGTACTAACAGTCTGGGTCTATACTACCTGTCTGGGTCTGTACTACAAGTCTGGGTCTGTATCACCAGTCTGGGTCTATACTACCAGTCTGGGTCTATACTACCAGTCTGGGTCTGTACCACCAGTCTGGGTCTGTACTACCAGCCTGGGTCTGTACTACCAGTCTGGGTCTGTACTTCCAGTCTGGGTCTATACAACCAGTCTGGGTCTATACTACCAGTCTGGGTCTATACTACCATTCTGGGTCTGTACTACAAGTCTGGGTCTATACTACCAGTCTGGGTCTGTACTACCAGTCTGGGTCTGTATCACCAGTCTGGGCCTTTACTACCAGTCTGGGTTTATACTACCAGTCTGAGTCTGTACTATCAGTCTGGGTCTATAGTACCAGTCTGGGTCTATACTACCAGTCTGGGTCTGTACTACCAGTCTGGGTCTGTATCACCAGTCTGGGTATATACTACCAGTCTTGGTCTGTACTACCAGTCTGGGTCTGTACCACCAGTCTTGGTCTATGCTACCAGTCTGGGTCTGAACTACCAGTCTGGGTCTGTATCACCAGTCGGGGTCAATACCACCAGTCTGGGTCTGTACTACCAGTCTGGGTCTATACTACCAGTCTGGGTCTGTACTACAAGTCTGGGTCTGTACTACCAGTCTGGATCTTTACTACCAGTGTGGGTCTGTATCACCAGTCTGGGTCTATACTACCAGTCTGAGTCTGTATCACCAGTCTGGGTCTATACTACCAGTCTGGGTCTTTACTACCAGTCTGGGTCTGTACTACCAGTCTGGGTCTATGCTACCAGTATGGGTCTGTACTACCAGTCTGGGTCTATACTACCAGTCTGAGTCTGTATCACCAGTCTGGGTCTACACTACCAGTCTGGGTCTGTACTACCAGTCTGGGTCTATACTACCAGTCTGGATCTATACTACCTGTCTGGGTCTATACCACCAGTCTGGGTCTGTACTAACAGTCTGGGTCTATACTACTAGTCTGGGTCTGTATCACCAGTCTGGGTCTGTATCACCAGCCTGGGTCTGTACTACCAGTCTGGGTCTCTACTACCAATCTGGGTCTATACAACCAGTCTGGGTCTATACTACCAGTCTGGGTCTATACTACCATTCTGGGTCTGTACTACAAGTCTGGGTCTATACTACCAGTCTGGGTCTGTACTACCAGTCTGGGTCTATATTACCAGTCTGGGTCTGTATCACCAGTCTGGGTCTGTATCACCTGTCTGGGTCTATACTACCAGTCTGGGTCTGTACTACCAGTTTGGGTCTGTACTACCAGTCTGGGTCTGTATCACCAGTCTGGGTCTGTACTACCAGTCTTGGTCTGTACTACCAGTCTGGGTCTGTACCACCAGTCTTGATCTATGCTACCAGTCTGGGTCTGTACTACCAGTCTGGGTCTGTATCACCAGTCGGGGTCAATACTACCAGTCTGGGTCTGTACTACCAGTCTGGGTCTGTATCACCAGTCTGGGTCTACACTACCAGTCTGGGTCTGTACTACCAGTCTGGGTCTGTACTACCAGTCTGGGTCTATGCTACCAGTCTGGGTCTGTATCCCCAGTCTGGGTCTATACTACCTGTCTGAGTCTATACTACCAGTTTGGGTCTGTATCACCAGTCTTGGTCTGTACTACCAGTCTGGGTCTGTACTACCAGTCTGGGTCTATACTACCAGTCTGGGTCTAGTACTACCAGTCTGGGTCTATACTACCTGTCTGGGTCTATACTACCAGTTTGGGTCTGTATCACCAGTCTGGGTCTGTACTACCAGTCTGGGACTGTATCACCAGTCTGGGTCTGTACTACCAGTCTGGGTCTGTACTACCAGTCTGGGTCTATACTACCAGTCTGGATCTGTATTCCAGTCTGGGTCTGTACTACCAGTCTGGGTCTGTACTACCAGTCTGGGTCTATACTACCAGTCTGGGTCTGTACTACCAGTCTGGGTCTATACTCCAGTCTGGGTCTGTATTACCATTCTGGGTCTATACTACCAGTCTGGGTCTATACTACCAGTCTGGGTCTATACCACCAGTCTGGGTCTGTACTAACAGTCTGGGTCTGTATCACCAGTCTGGGTCTGTATCACCAGCCTGGGTCTGTACTACCAGTCTGGGTCTGTACTACCAGTCTGGGTCTATACTACCAGTCTGGGTCTATACTACCAGTCTGGGTCTATACTACCAGTCTGGGTCTGTACTACCAGTCTGGGTCTGTATCACCAGTCTGGGTCTGTACTACCAGTCTGGGTCTATACTACCAGTCTGGGTCTGTATCACCAGTCTGGGTCTGTACTACCAGTTTGGGACTGTATCACCAGTCTGGGTCTGTACTACCAGTCTGGGTCTATACTACCAGTCTGGGTCAGTACTACCAGTCTGGGTCAGTACTACCAGTCTGGGTCTATACTACCAGTCTGGGTCTGTATCACCAGTTTGGGTCTATACTACCAGTCTGGGTCTATACTACCAGTCTGGGTCTATACTACCATTCTGGGTCTGTATCACCAGTCTGGGTCTATACTACCAGTCTGGGTCTTTACTACCAGTCTGGGTCTGTACTACCAGTCTGGATCTTTACTACCAGTGTGGGTCTGTATCACCAGTCTGGGTCTGTTTCACTAGTCTGGTCTGTACTACCAGTCTGGGTCTGTACTACGAGTCTGGGTCTGTACTACCAGTCTGGGTCTGTAATACTAGTCTTGGTCTATACTACCATTCTGGGTCTGTATCACCAGTCTGGGTCTATACTACCAGTCTGGGTCTTTACTACCAGTCTGGGTCTGTACTACCAGTCTGGATCTTTACTACCAGTGTGGGTCTGTATCACCAGTCTGGGTCTGTTTCACTAGTCTGGTCTGTACTACCAGTCTGGGTCTATACTACCAGTCTGGGTCTGTACTACCAGTCTGGGTCTGTACTACCAGTCTGGGTCTATACTACCAGTCTGGGTCTGTACTACCAGTCTGGGTCTGTACTACCAGTCTGGGTCTGTACTACCAGTCTGGGTCTGTAATACTAGTCTTGGTCTATACTACCATTCTGGGTCTGTATCACCAGTCATTTTCTGTACTACCAGTCTGGATCTGCACAACCTGTCTTGGTCTTTTGTTCCACTGGGTCTGTCCTGCCAATCTGAGTCTGAACTTCAATTCTGTGTCTGTGGTTTCACTCGGTCTGTACTCAGTCTCCTCGCCTCTCTACAGCTCTACACCACAGCATCATTCTACTCTACAGTGTGTTTCTCTCCTCTCTACAGCTCTACACCACAGCATCCTTCTACTCTACAGCGTGTTTCTCTCCTCTCCTCTTTACAGCTCTACACCACAGCATCCTTCTACTCTACAGTGTGTTTCTCTCCTCTCTACAGCTCTACACCACAGCATCATTCTTCTCTATATTGTGTTTCTCTCCTCTCTATAGCTCTACACCACAGCATCCGTCTACTCTACAGTGTGTTTCTCTCCTCTCTACAGCTCTACACCACAGCATCATTCTACTCTACAGAGTGTTTCTCTCCTCTCCTCTCTACAGCTCTACACCACAGCATCCTTCTACTCTACAGTGTGTTTCTCTCCTCTCCTCTCTACAGCTCTACACCACAGCATCATTCTACTCTACAGTGTGTTTCTCTCCTCTCCTCTCTACAGCTCTACACCACAGCATCCTTCTACTCTGCAGTGTGTTTCTCTCCTCTCTACAGCTCTACACCACAGCATCATTCTACACTACAGTGTGTTTCTTTTCTCTCCTCTACAGCTCTACACCACAGCATCTGTCTATTCTACAGTGTGTTTCTCTCCTCTCCTCTCTACAACTCTACACCACAGCATCATTCTACTCTACAGTGTGTTTCTCTCCTCTAGGCGGACACCAGCAGCATGCTCTCATCTACAGCTGTTTTTTTGCTCTAGACTCATACCAAATCTTTCTAGCTCTACAGTGTGTTTCTCCTCTCTTCACGACTGCTCTACTACCATGATAGTTCTACGATGTGCACTTTCTCTCAACCTGTTCCACTACAGCTCTACAGAATCGGCTCAGTCCTCTTTTTTTTCCTGTAGTCCACAATCATCTCTTTGTGTGTTTCTCTCCTCTCTACAGCTCTACACCACAGCATCCTTCTACTCTACAGTGTGTTTCTCTCCTCTCTACAGCTCTACACCACAGCATCATTCTACTCTACAGTGTGTTTCTCTCCTCTCTACAGCTCTACACCACAGCATCCTTCTACTCTACAGTGTGTTTCTCTCCTCTCCTCTCTACAGCTCTACACCACAGCATCCTTCTACTCTACAGTGTGTTTCTCTCCTCTCTACAGCTCTACACCACAGCATCCTTCTACTCTACAGTGTGTTTCTCTCCTCTCCTCTCTAAAGCTCTACACCACAGCATCCTTCTACTCTACAGTGTGTTTCTCTCCTCTCTACAGCTCTACACCACAGCATCATTCTTCTCTACATTGTGTTACTCTCCTCTCTACAGCTCTACACCACAGCATCTCTCTACTCTACAGTGTGTTTCTCTCCTCTCTACAGCTCTACACCACAGCATCATTCTACTCTACAGTGTGTTTCTCTCCTCTCCTCTCTACAGCTCTACACCACAGCATCCTTCTACTCTACAGTGTGTTTCTCTCCTCTCTACAGCTCTACACCACAGCATCATTCTACACTACAATGTGTTTCTCTTCTCTCCTCTACAGCTCTACACCACAGCATCCTTCTACTCTACAGTGTGTTTCTCTCCTCTCTTCTCTACAGCTCTACACCACAGCATCCTTCTACTCTACAGTGTGTTTCTCTCCTCTCCTCTCTACAGCTCTACACCACAGCATCATTCTACACTACAATGTGTTTCTCTTCTCTCCTCTACAGCTCTACACCACAGCATCCTTCTACTCTACAGTGTGTTTCTCTCCTCTCTACAGCTCTACACCACAGCATCATTCTTCTCTATATTGTGTTTCTCTCCTCTCTACAGCTCTACACCACAGCATCCTTCTACTCTACAGTGTGATCCTCTCTACAGCTCTACAACACAGCATCATTCTTCTCTACAGTGTGTTTCTCTCCTCTCTACAGCTCTACACCACAGCATCATTCTACTCTACAGTGTGTTTCTCTCCTCTCTACAGCTCTACACCACAGCATCATTCTACTCTACAGTGTGTTTCTCTCCTCTCTACAGCTCTACACCACAGCATCCTTCTACTCTACAGTGTGTTTCTCTCCTCTCCTCTCTACAGCTCTACACCACAGCATCATTCTACTCTACAGTGTGTTTCTCTCCTCTCTACAGCTCTACACCACAGCATCATTCTACTCTACAGTGTGTTTCTCTCCTCTCCTCTCTACAGCTCTACACCACAGCATCATTCTACTCTACAGTGTGTTTCTCTCTCCTCTCTACAGCTCTACACCACAGCATCCTTCTACTCTACAGTGTGTTTCTCTCCTCTCCTCTCTACAGCTCTACACCACAGCATCATTCTACTCTACAGTGTGTTTCTCTCCTCTCCTCTCTACAGCTCTACACCACAGCATCATTCTACTCTACAGTGTGTTTCTCTCTCTCCTCTCTACAGCTCTACACCACAGCATCCTTCTACTCTACAGTGTGTTTCTCTCCTCTCTACAGCTCTACACCACAGCATCATTCTACTCTACAGTGTGTTTCTCTCCTCTCCTCTCTACAGCTCTACACCACAGCATCCTTCTACTCTACAGTGTGTTTCTCTCCTCTCTACAGCTCTACACCACAGCATCATTCTACTCTACAGTGTGTTTCTCTCCTCTCCTCTCTACAGCTCTACACCACAGCATCCTTCTACTCTACAGTGTGTTTCTCTCCTCTCTACAGCTCTACACCACAGCATCCTTCTACTCTACAGTGTGTTTCTCTCCTCTCCTCTCTACAGCTCTACACCACAGCATCATTCTACTCTACAGTGTGTTTCTCTCCTCTCTACAGCTCTACACCACAGCATCATTCTACTCTACAGTGTGTTTCTCTCCTCTCTACAGCTCTACACCACAGCATCATTCTACTCTACAGTGTGTTTCTCTCCTCTCCTCTCTACAGCTCTACACCACAGCATCCTTCTACTCTACAGTGTGTTTCTCTCCTCTCCTCTCTACAGCTCTACACCACAGCATCATTCTACTCTACAGTGTGTTTCTCTCCTCTCTACAGCTCTACACCACAGCATCCTTCTACTCTACAGTGTGTTTCTCTCCTCTCCTCTCTACAGCTCTACACCACAGCATCATTCTACTCTACAGTGTGTTTCTCTCCTCTCCTCTCTACAGCTCTACACCACAGCATCATTCTACTCTACAATGTGTTTCTCTTCTCTCCTCTACAGCTCTACACCACAGCATCATTCTACTCTACAGTGTGTTTCTCTCCTCTCTCTCTACAGCTCTACACCACAGCATCCTTCTACTCTACAGTGTGTTTCTCTCCTCTCTACAGCTCTACACCACAGCATCATTCTACTCTACAGTGTGTTTCTCTCCTCTCTACAGCTCTACACCACAGCATCATTCTACTCTACATTGTGTTTCTCTCCTCTCCTCTCTACAGCTCTACACCACAGCATCCTTCTACTCTACAGTGTGTTTCTCTCCTCTCTACAGCTCTACACCACAGCATCATTCTACTCTACAGTGTGTTTCTCTCCTCTCCTCTCTACAGCTCTACACCACAGCATCCTTCTACTCTACAGTGTGTTTCTCTCCTCTCCTCTCTACAGCTCTACACCACAGCATCCTTCTACTCTACAGTGTGTTTCTCTCCTCTCTTCTCTACAGCTCTACACCACAGCATCATTCTACTCTACAGTGTGTTTCTCTCCTCTCTACAGCTCTACACCACAGCATCATTCTACTCTACATTGTGTTTCTCTCCTCTCTACAGCTCTACACCACAGCATCATTCTACTCTACAGTGTGTTTCTCTCCTCTCTACAGCTCTACACCACAGCATCCTACTACTCTGTAGTGTGTTTCTCTCCTCTCTTCTCTACAGCTCTACACCACAGCATCCTTCTACTCTACAGTGTGTTTCTCTCCTCTCCTCTACAGCTCTACACCACAGCATCCATTCTACTCTAAAGTGTGTTTCTCTGCTCTCCTCTCTACAGCTCTACACCACAGCATCATTCTACTCTACAGTGTGTTTCTCTCCTCTCTACAGCTCTACACCACAGCATCCTTCTACTCTACAGTGTGTTTCTCTCCTCTCTACAGCTCTACACCACAGCATCCTTCTACTCTACAGTGTGTTTCTCTCCTCTCTCTACAGCTCTACACCACAGCATCCTTCTACTCTACAGTGTGTTTCTCTCCTCTCCTACAGCTCTACACCACAGCATCATTCTACTCTACAGTGTGTTTCTCTCCCTCCTCTCTACAGCTCTACACCACAGCATCCTTCTACTCTACAGTGTGTTTCTCTTTCTCTTCTCTACAGCTCTACACCACAGCATCCTTCTACTCTACAGTGTGTTTCTCTCCTCTCTACAGCTCTACACCACAGCATCATTCTACTCTACAGTGTGTTTCTCTCCTCTCCTCTCTACAGCTCTACACCACAGCATCCTTCTACTCTACAATGTGTTTCTCCTCTCTTCTCTACAGCTCTACACCACAGCATCCTTCTACTCTACAGTGTGTTTCTCTCCTCTCCTCTCTACAGCTCTACACCACAGCATCCATCTACTCTACAATGTGTTTCTCCTCTCTTCTCTACAGCTCTACACCACAGCATCCTTCTACTCTACAGTGTGTTTCTCTCCTCTCCTCACTAAAGCTCTACACCACAGCATCCTTCTACTCTACAGTGTGTTTCTCTCCTCTCTACAGCTCTACACCACAGCATCATTCTTCTCTACATTGTGTTTCTCTCCTCTCTACAGCTCTACACCACAGCATCCTTCTACTCTACAGTGTGTTTCTCTCCTCTCTACAGCTCTACACCACAGCATCCTTCTACTCTACAGTGTGTTTCTCTCCTCTCTACAGCTCAACACCACAGCATCTGTCTACTCTACAGTGTGTTTCTCTCCTCTCCTCTCTACAGCTCTACACCACAGCATCATTGTACTCTAAAGTGTGTTTCTCTGCTCTCCTCTCTACAGCTCTACACCACAGCATCATTCTACTCTACAGTGTGTTTCTCTCCTCTCTACAGCTCTACACCACAGCATCATTCTACTCTACAGTGTGTTTCTCTCCTCTCTACAGCTCTACACCACAGCATCATTCTACTCTACAGTGTGTTTCTCTCCTCTCTACAGCTCTACACCACAGCATCCTTCTACCCTACAGTGTGTTTCTCTCTTCTCTACAGCTCTACACCACAGCATCCTTCTACTCTACAGTGTGTTTCTCTCCTCTCTACAGCTCTACACCACAGCATCCTTCTACTCTACAGTGTGTTTCTCTCCTCTCCTCTCTACAGCTCTACACCACAGCATCCTTCTACTCTACAGTGTGTTTCTCTCCTCTCTACAGCTCTACACCACAGCATCATTCTTCTCTACATTGTGTTTCTCTCCTCTCTACAGCTCTACACCACAGCATCCTTCTACTCTACAGTGTGTTTCTCTCCTCTCTACAGCTCTACACCACAGCATCCTTCTACTCTACAGTGTGTTTCTCTCCTCTCTACAGCTCTACACCACCGCATCCTTCTACTCTACAGAGTGATTCTCTCCTCTCCTCTCTACAGCTCTACACCACAGCATCCTTCTACTCTACAGTGTGTTCCTCTCTACAGCTCTACAACACAGCATCATTCTTCTCTACAGTGTGTTTCTCTCCTCTCTACAGCTCTACACCACAGCATCATTCTACTCTACAGTGTGTTTCTCTCCTCTCTACAGCTCTACACCACAGCATCATTCTACTCTACAGTGTGTTTCTCTCCTCTCTACAGCTCTACACCACAGCATCCTTCTACTCTACAGTGTGTTTCTCTCCTCTCTACAGCTCTATACCACAGCATCCATCTACTCTACAGTGTGTTTCTCTCCTCTCCTCTCTACAGCACTACACCACAGCATCCTTCTACTCTACAGTGTGTTTCTCTCCTCTCTACAGCTCTACACCACAGCATCATTCTACTCTACAGTGTGTTTCTCTCCTCTCCTCTCTACAGCTCTACACCACAGCATCATTCTACTCTACAGTGTGTTTCTCTCCTCTCTACAGCTCTACACCACAGCATCCTTCTACTCTACAGTGTGTTTCTCTCCTCTCCTCTCTACAGCTCTACACCACAGCATCATTCTACTCTACAGTGTGTTTCTCTCCTCTCCTCTTACAGCTCTACACCACAGCATCCTTCTACTCTACAGTGTGTTTCTCTCCTCTCCTCTCTACAGCTCTACACCACAGCATCATTCTACTCTACAGTGTGTTTCTCTCCTCTCCTCTCTACAGCTCTACACCACAGCATCATTCTACTCTACAGTGTGTTTCTCTCCTCTCCTCTCTACAGCTCTACACCACAGCATCATTCTACTCTACAGTGTGTTTCTCTCCTCTCTACAGCTCTACACCACAGCATCATTCTACTCTACAGTGTGTTTCTCTCCTCTCTACAGCTCTACACCACAGCATCATTCTACTCTACAGTGTGTTTCTCTCCTCTCCTCTCTACAGCTCTACACCACAGCATCATTCTACTCTACAGTGTGTTTCTCTCCTCTCTACAGCTCTACACCACAGCATCATTCTACTCTACAGTGTGTTTCTCTCCTCTCCTCTCTAGAGCTCTACACCACAGCATCCATTCTACTCTACAGTGTGTTTCTCTCCTCTCTACAGCTCTACACCACAGCATCCTTCTACTCTACAGTGTGTTTCTCTCCTCTCTACTAAAGCTCTACACCACAGCATCCTTCTACTCTACAGTGTGTTTCTCTCCTCTCTACAGCTCTACACCACAGCATCATTCTACTCTACATTGTGTTTCTCTCCTCTCTACAGCTCTACACCACAGCATCCTTCTACTCTACAGTGTGTTTCTCTCCTCTCTCTCTACAGCTCTACACCACAGCATCCTTCTACTCTACAGTGTGTTTCTCTCCTCTCTACAGCTCTACACCACAGCATCATTCTACTCTACAGTGTGTTTCTCTCCTCTCCTCTCTACAGCTCTACACCACAGCATCATTCTACTCTACAGTGTGTTTCTCTCCTCTCTACAGCTCTACACCACAGCATCCTTCTACTCTACAGTGTGTTTCTCTCCTCTCTACAGCTCTACACCACAGCATCATTCTTCTCTACATTGTGTTTCTCTCCTCTCTACAGCTCTACACCACAGCATCATTCTACTCTACAGTGTGTTTCTCTCCTCTCCTCTCTACAGCTCTACACCACAGCATCCTTCTACTCTACAGTGTGTTTCTCTCCTCTCTACAGCTCTACACCACAGCATCCTTCTACTCTACAGTGTGTTTCTCTCCTCTCCTCTCTACAGCTCTACACCACAGCATCCTTCTACTCTACAGTGTGTTTCTCTCCTCTCTACAGCTCTACACCACAGCATCATTCTTCTCTACATTGTGTTTCTCTCCTCTCTACAGCTCTACACCACAGCATCCGTCTACTCTACAGTGTGTTTCTCTCCTCTCTACAGCTCTACACCACAGCATCATTCTACTCTACAGTGTGTTTCTCTCCTCTCTACAGCTCTACACCACAGCATCCTTCTACTCTACAGTGTGTTTCTCTCCTCTCCTCTCTACAGCTCTACACCACAGCATCATTCTACTCTACAGTGTGTTTCTCTCCTCTCTACAGCTCTACACCACAGCATCATTCTACTCTACAGTGTGTTTCTCTCCTCTCTACAGCTCTACACCACAGCATCCTTCTACTCTACAGTGTGTTTCTCTCCTCTCTACAGCTCTACACCACAGCATCCTTCTACTCTACAGTGTGTTTCTCTCCTCTCCTCTCTACAGCTCTACACCACAGCATCCTTCTACTCTACAGTGTGTTTCTCTCCTCTCTACAGCTCTACACCACAGCATCCTTCTACTCTACAGTGTGTTTCTCTCCTCTCTACAGCTCTACACCACAGCATCATTCTACTCTACAGTGTGTTTCTCTCCTCTCTACAGCTCTACACCACAGCATCATTCTACTCTACAGTGTGTTTCTCTCCTCCCTCTCTACAGCTCTACACCACAGCATCCTTCTACTCTACAGTGTGTTTCTCTCCTCCTCTCTACAGCTCTACACCACAGCATCATTCTACTCTACAGTGTGTTTCTCTCTCTCTCTACAGCTCTACACCACAGCATCCTTCTACTCTACAGTGTGTTTCTCTCTCTCTCTCCTCTCTACAGCTCTACACCACAGCATCATTCTACTCTACAGTGTGTTTCTCTCCTCTCCTCTCTACAGCTCTACACCACAGCATCATTCTACTCTACAGTGTGTTTCTCTCCTCCTCTCTACAGCTCTACACCACAGCATCCTTCTACTCTACAGTGTGTTTCTCTCCTCTCCTCTACAGCTCTACACCACAGCATCCTTCTACTCTACAGTGTGTTTCTCTCCTCTCTCTACAGCTCTACACCACAGCATCATTCTACTCTACAGTGTGTTTCTCTCCTCTCTCTACAGCTCTACACCACAGCATCCTTCTACTCTACAGTGTGTTTCTCTCCTCCCTCTCTACAGCTCTACACCACAGCATCATTCTACTCTACAGTGTGTTTCTCTCCCTCTCTACAGCTCTACACCACAGCATCATTCTACTCTACAGTGTGTTTCTCTCCTCTCTACAGCTCTACACCACAGCATCCTTCTACTCTACAGTGTGTTTCTCTCCTCTCTACAGCTCTACACCACAGCATCATTCTACTCTACAGTGTGTTTCTCTCCTCTCTACAGCTCTACACCACAGTATCATTCTACTCTACAGTGTGTTTCTCTCCTCTCTACAGCTCTACACCACAGCTTCCATCTACTCTACAGTTTGTTTCTCTCCTCTCCTCTCTACAGCTCTACACCACAGCATCATTCTACTCTACAGTGTGTTTCTCTCCTCTCTACAGCTCTACACAACAGCATCCTTCTACTCTACAGTGTGTTTCTCTCCTCTCCTCTCTACAGCTCTACACCACAGCATCCTTCTACTCTACAGTGTGTTTCTCTCCTCTCCTCTTTACAGCTCTACACCACAGCATCATTCTACTCTACAGTGTGTTTCTCTCCTCTCCTCTCTACAGCTCTACACCACAGCATCCTTCTACTCTACAGTGTGTTTCTCTCCTCTCCTCTCTACAGCTCTACACCACAGCATCATTGTACTCTAAAGTGTGTTTCTCTGCTCTCCTCTCTACAGCTCTACACCACAGCATCATTCTACTCTACAGTGTGTTTCTCTCCTCTCTACAGCTCTACACCACAGCATCATTCTACTCTACAGTGTGTTTCTCTCCTCTCCTCTCTACAGCTCTACACCACAGCATCCTTCTACTCTACAGTGTGTTTCTCTCCTCTCTACAGCTCTACACCACAGCATCATTCTACTCTACAGTGTGTTTCTCTCCTCTCTACAGCTCTACACCACAGCATCATTCTACTCTACAGTGTGTTTCTCTCCTCTCCTCTCTACAGCTCTACACCACAGCATCCTTCTACTCTACAGTGTGTTTCTCTCCTCTCCCCTTTACAGCTCTACACCACAGCATCCTTCTACTCTACAGTGTGTTTCTCTCCTCTCTACAGCTCTACACCACAGCATCATTCTACTCTACAGTGTGTTTCTCTCCTCTCTACAGCTCTACACCACAGCATCATTCTACTCTACAGTGTGTTTCTCTCCTCTCCTCTCTACAGCTCTACACCACAGCATCATTCTACACTACAATGTGTTTCTCTTCTCTCCTCTACAGCTCTACACCACAGCATCCTTCTACTCTACAGTGTGTTTCTCTCCTCTCCTCTCTACAGCTCTACACCACAGCATCCTTCTACTCTACAGTGTGTTTCTCTCCTCTCTACAGCTCTACACCACAGCATCATTCTACTCTACAGTGTGTTTCTCTCCTCTCTACAGCTCTACACCACAGCATCCTTCTACTCTACAGTGTGTTTCTCTCCTCTCTACAGCTCTACACCACAGCATCATTCTACTCTACAGTGTGTTTCTCTCCTCTCTACAGCTCTACACCACAGCATCCTTCTACTCTACAGTGTGTTTCTCTCCTCTCCTCTCTACAGCTCTACACCACAGCATCCTTCTACTCTACAGTGTGTTTCTCTCCTCTCTTACAGCTCTACACCACAGCATCATTCTACTCTACAGTGTGTTTCTCTCCTCTCTACAGCTCTACACCACAGCATCATTCTACTCTACAGTGTGTTTCTCTCCTCTCCTCTTTACAGCTCTACACCACAACATCATTCTACTCTACAGTGTGTTTATCTTCTCTCCTCTCTACAGCGCTACACCACAGCATCCTTCTACTATACAGTGTGTTTCTCTCCTCTCCTCTCTACAGCTCTACACCACAGCATCATTCTACTCTACAGTGTGTTTCTCTCCTCTCTACAGCTCTACACCACAGCATCCTTCTACTCTGTAGTGTGTTTCTCTCTCCTCTCTACAGCTCTACACCACAGCATCCTTCTACTCTACAGTGTGTTTCTCTCCTCTCCTCTCTACAGCTCTACACCACAGCATCATTCTACACTACAGTGTGTTTCTCTTCTCTCCTCTACAGCTCTACACCACAGCATCCTTCTACTCAATGTTGTGTTTCTCTCCTCTCTACAGCTCTACACCACAGCATCATTCTACTCTACAGTGTGTTTCTCTCCTCTCCTCTCTACAGCTCTACACCACAGCATCCTTCTACTCTACAGTGTGTTTCTCTCCTCTCTCTTACAGCTCTACACCACAGCATCATTCTACTCTACAGTGTGTTTCTCTCCTCTCTACAGCTCTACACCACAGCATCATTCTACTCTACAGTGTGTTTCTCTCCTCTCTCTCTACAGCTCTACACCACAGCATCCTTCTACTCTACAGTGTGTTTCTCTCCTCTCTCTACAGCTCTACACCACAGCATCCTTCTACTCTACAGTGTGTTTCTCTCCTCTCCTCTCTACAGCTCTACACCACAGCATCCTTCTACTCTACAGTGTGTTTCTCTCCTCTCCTCTCTACAGCTCTACACCACAGCATCCTTCTACTCTACAGTGTGTTTCTCTCCTCTCCTCTCTACAGCTCTACACCACAGCATCATTCTACTCTACAGTGTGTTTCTCTCCTCTCCTCTCTACAGCTCTACACCACAGCATCCATCTACTCTACAATGTGTTTCTCCTCTCTTCTCTACAGCTCTACACCACAGCATCCTTCTACTCTACAGTGTGTTTCTCTCCTCTCTCTACAGCTCTACACCACAGCATCCTTCTACTCTACAGTGTGTTTCTCTCCTCTCCTCTCTACAGCTCTACACCACAGCATCATTCTACTCTACAGTGTGTTTCTCTCCTCTCTACAGCTCTACACCACAGCATCCTTCTACTCTACATTGTGTTTCTCTCCTCTCTACAGCTCTACACCACAGCATCATTCTACTCTACAGTGTGTTTCTCTCCTCTCCTCTTTACAGCTCTACACCACAACATCATTCTACTCTACAGTGTGTTTATCTTCTCTCCTCTCTACAGCGCTACACCACAGCATCCTTCTACTATACAGTGTGTTTCTCTCCCTCTCTACAGCTCTACACCACAGCATCCTTCTACTCTACAGTGTGTTTCTCTCCTCTCTCTACAGCTCTACACCACAGCATCATTCTACTCTACAGTGTGTTTCTCTCTCTCTCTACAGCTCTACACCACAGCATCATTCTACTCTACAGTGTGTTTCTCTCCTCTCCTCTCTACAGCTCTACACCACAGCATCCTTCTACTCTACAGTGTGTTTCTCTCCTCTCTACAGCTCTACACCACAGCATCATTCTACTCTACAGTGTGTTTCTCTCCTCTCCTCTCTACAGCTCTACACCACAGCATCCTTCTACTCTACAGTGTGTTTCTCTCCTCTCCTCTCTACAGCTCTACACCACAGCATCATTCTACTCTACAGTGTGTTTCTCTCCTCTCCTTACAGCTCTACACCACAGCATCCTTCTACTCTACAGTGTGTTTCTCTCCTCTCCTCTCTACAGCTCTACACCACAGCATCATTCTACTCTACAGTGTGTTTCTCTCCTCTCCTCTTTACAGCTCTACACCACAGCATCCTTCTACTCTACAGTGTGTTTCTCTCCTCTCCTCTCTACAGCTCTACACCACAGCATCATTCTACTCTACAGTGTGTTTCTCTCCTCTCTACAGCTCTACACCACAGCATCATTCTACTCTACAGTGTGTTTCTCTCCTCTCCTCTCTACAGCTCTACACCACAGCATCATTCTACTCTACAGTGTGTTTCTCTCCTCTCTACAGCTCTACACCACAGCATCATTCTACTCTACAGTGTGTTTCTCTCCTCTCTACAGCTCTACACCACAGCATCCTTCTACTCTACAGTGTGTTTCTCTCCTCTCCTCTCTACAGCTCTACACCACAGCATCATTCTACTCTACAGTGTGTTTCTCTCCTCTCTACAGCTCTACACCACAGCATCATTCTACTCTACAGTGTGTTTCGCTCCTCTCTACAGCTCTACACCACATCATCCTTCTACTCTACGGTGTTTCTCTCCTGTCCTCTCTACAGCATTTCTTCTCTCTAAACCACATTGTGTAGAAGAGCTTTCAGGCCAGCTCACATAGTACTTCACAGAGCCTGTTGTGTAGTCATAGTTTCCACAACTGAGATGACTCTTAACACTCCAGTTTAACCCTAAAGGGTGATTTTCCTTCCTGAACCATGATAATTTTATTAGCAATGTGCTTCTAGATTACTGCAAAGGCCTGATCACTCTGGCGATTATGATATGTAGGTTGATGGTGAGGCGTATATTTCTGTACCTGGGGCAAAGACTTTGTGTTTTTTTGGGGCAAAAGTTCAGGTGGCTGATACTGTCATGGTTCATGTGGGCTGATATGACATTATGAAGGGCAGCTCTGAACAGCTGAAGATGGATTTTAAAGAACTGATTGGGTCTCTACCTGACACCAACAAACACCCCATAATATCTGGCCCTCTGCCCTCCCTAAATCGTGGCATTGAATGGTTCAGCAGACTTTTAGCCCTCCATAACTGGCTATGAGACTATTGCAGCTCTGTGGTTGTAACATTTATTGACAAATTGATACGTTCTGGAAACAAAGCTCGTATTATAAGGTGGATGTTATCCACCCAAATCATTTGGGTTCCTGGATCCTTTCACAGCATTATAAGGCTGCGTAGAGACAATGATTTATCAATGACCCAAGTCCAGCTCATTTAATCCCTACCATTTTTTTTTTTTTTTTCACCAGTGATTTATAGATGACCTGGAGCTAGTGGGTTTGGCGACGAATATGTAGTGAGGGCCAGCCAACAAGAGCGTTCATGTCACAATGGTGTGTAGTATATGGGGCTTTGGTGACAAAACGGATGGCACTGTGATAGACTACATCCAATTTGCTGAGTAGAGTGTTGGAAGCTATTTTGTAAATGACATCGCCGAAGTCAAGGATCGATAGGATAGTCAGCTTTACGAGGGCATGTTTAGCAGCATGAGTGAAGGAGGCTTTGTCGCGAAACAGGAAGCCGATTCTAGATTTAACTTTGAATTGGAGATGCTTAATGTGAGTCTGTAAGGAGAGTTTACGGTCTAACCAGACACCTAGGTATTTGTAGTTGTCCACATATTCTAAGTCAGACCCGCCGAGAGTAGTGATTCTAGTCGGGCGGGTGGGTGCAAGCAGCGTTCGATTGAAGAGCATGCATTTAGTTTTACTAGCGTTTAAGAGCAGTTGGAGGCCACAGAAGGAGTGTTGTATGGCATTGAAGCTCGTTTGGAGGTTTGTTGACACAGTGTCCAATGAAGGGACAGATGTATCCAAAATGGTGTCGTCTGCGTAGAGGTGGATCTGAGAGTCACCAGCAGCAAGAGCGACATCATTGATATCCACAGAGAATAGAGTCTGCCCGAGAATTGAACCCTGTGGCACCCCCATAGAGACTGCCAGAGCTCCAGACAACAGGCCCTCCGATTTGACACATTGAACTCTATCTGAAAAGTAGTTGGTGAACCAGGCGAGGCAGTCAGTTGAAAAACCAAGGCTATTTAGTCTGCCAATAAGAATGCAGTGAAAAATCAAAAGCCTTGGCCAGGTCGAAGAAGACGGCTGCACAGTACTGTCTTTTATCATTATAATATCGTTTAGGACCTTGAGCGTGGCTGAGGTGCACCAATGACCAGCTCGGAAACCAAAATTGCATAGCGGAGAAGGTACGGTCGGATTCGAAGTGGTCGGCTATCTGTTTGTTAACTTGGCCTTCAAATACTTTCGAAAGGCAGGGTAGGATGGATACAGGTCTGTAACAGTTTGGATCTAGAGTGTCACCCCCTTTGAAGAGGGGGATGACCGCGGCAGCTTTCCAATCTCTGTGGATCTCAGACGATATGAAAGAGAGGTTGAACAGGCTAGTAATAGGGGTTGCGACAATTTCGGTTGCCAATTTTAGAAAGAAAGGGTCCAGATTGTCTAGCCCAGCTGATTTGTAGGGGTCCAGATTTTGCAGCTCTTTCAGGACATCAGCTATCTAAATTTGGGTGAAGGAGAAGCGGGGGGGGGGGCATGGGTAAGTTGCAGCGGAGGGTGCAGAGCTGGTGGCCGGGGTAGGGGTAGCAAGGTGGAAAGCATGGCCAGCCGTAGCAAAATGCTTATTGAAATTCTTGATTATCGTAGATTTATCGGGTGGTGACAGTGTTTCCTAGCCTCAGTGCAGTGGGTAGCTGGGAGGAGGTGCTTTTATTCTCCATGGACTTTACAGTGTCCTAATTTTTTGGGGGAGTTAGTGCTACAGGATGCACATTTCTGTTTGAAAAAGCTAGCCTTTTGCTTTCCTAACTGATTGTGTATATTGGTTCCTGACTTCCCTAAAAAGTTGCATATCGTGGGGGCTGTTCAATGCTAATGCAGTACACCACAGGATGTTTTTGTGCTGGTCAAGCGCAGTCAAGTCTGGGGTGAACCAGGGGCTATATCTGTTCTTAGTTCTGAATTTTTGGAATGGGGCATGCTTATTTAATATGGAGAGGAAAGCACTTTTGAAGAACATCCAGGCATCTTCTACTGCCGGAATGAGGTCAATATCCATCCAGGATACCCGGGCCAGGTCAATTAGAAAGGCCTGCTCGCTGAAGTGTTTTAGGGAGCGTTTGACAGTGATGAGGGGTGGTTGTTTGACCGCGGACCCATTACGGACACAGGCAATGAGGCAGTGATCGTTGAGATCCTGGTTGAAGACAGCGGAGGTGTATTTAGAGGGTAAATTAGTCAGGATGATATCTATGAGGGTGCCCATGTTTACGGATTTAGGGTTATACCTGGTAGGTTCCGTCTGGTGTTCAACCTTCCCAAGTTCTCTCACGTCACCCCCCTCCTCCGCACACTCCACTGGCTTCCAGTTGAAGCTCGCATCCGTTACAAGACCATGGTGCTTGCCTATGGAGCAGTGAGGGGAACGGCACCTCCGTACCTTCAGCCTCTGATCAGTCCCTACACCCAAACGAGGGCATTGCGTTCATCCACCTCTGGCCTGCTGGCTCCCCTTCCTCTGCGGAAGCATAGTTCCCGCTCAGCCCAGTCAAAACTGTTCGCTGCTCTGGCACCCCAATGGTGGAACAAGCTCCCTCACGACGCCAGGACAGCGGAGTCACTCACCACCTTCCGGAGACATTTGAAACCCCACCTCTTTAAGGAATACCTGGGATAGGATAAAGTAATCCTTCTACCCCCCAAAAAAAAATAAATAATAATAATAATAATAATAATTTGTAAAGTGGTTATCCCACTGGCTATAGGGTGAATGCACCAATTTGTAAGTCGCTCTGGATAAGAGCGTCTGCTAAATGACGTAAATGTGCCCTTGAGCAAGGCACTTAACCCTAATTGCTCCTGTAAGTCGCTCTGGATAAGAGCGTCTGCTAAATGACTAAAATGTAAATGTAAATAATTTGTGTGAGATTGAGGGCATCTAGTTTGGATTGTAGGATGGCCGGGGTGTTAAGCATATCCCAGTTTGGGTCACCAAGCAGTACGAACTCTGAGGATAGATGGGGGCAAGCAATTCACATATGGTTTTCACAAGCAATTCACCATAGTGCCCTCTAAGCTCATCACTAAGCTAAGGATCCTGGGACTAAACACCTCCCTCTGCAACTGGATCCTGGACTTCCTGACGGGCCGCCCCCAGGTGGTAAGGGTAGGTAACAACACATCTGCCACACTGATCCTCAACACGGGGGCCCCTCAGGGGTGCGTGCTCAGTCCCCTCCTGTACTCTCTGTTCACCCATGACTGCATGGCCAGGCACGACTCCAACATCATCATTAAGTTTGCCGACGACACAACAGTGGTAGGCCTGATCACCGACAACGATGAGACAGCCTATAGGGAGGGAGGTCAGAGATCTGGCCGTGTGGTGCCAGGACAACAACCTCTCCCTCAACGTGACCAAGACAAAGGAGATGATTGTGGACTACAGGAAAAAAAAGAGGACTGAGCACGCCCCCATTCTCATAGACGGGGCTGTAGTGGAACAGGTTGAGAGCTTCAACTTCCTTGGTGTCCACATCACCAACGAACTATCATGGTCCAAACACACCAAGACAGTCGTGAAGAGGGCACGACAAAGCCTATTCCCCCTCAGGAGACTAAAAAGATTTGGCATGGGTCCTCAGATCCTCAAAAAATTATACAGCTGCACCATCGAGAGCATCCTGACTGGTTGCATCTCCGCCTGGTATGGCAACTGCTTGGCTTCCCGACCTAAGGCACTACAGAGGGTAGTGCGTACGCCCAGTACATCACTGGGGCAAAGCTTCCTGCCATCCAGGACCTCTATACCAGGTGGTGTCAGAGGAAGGCCCTCAAAATTGTCAAAGACTCCAGCCACCCTAGTCATAGACTGTTCTCTCTGCTACCGACGGAAGCGGTACCGGAGTGCCAAGTCTAGGTCCAAAAGACTTCTCAACAGCTTCTACCCCCAAGCCATAAGACTCCTGAACAGCTAATCATGGCTACCCGGACTATTTGCACTGCCCCCCACCCCATCCTTTTTACGCTGCTGCTACTCTGTTAAGTATTTATGCATAGTCACTTTAACTCTACCCACATGTACATATTACCTCAACTACCTCAACTAGCCGGTGCCCCCGCACATTGACTCTGCAACGGTACCCCCCTGTATATATAGCCTCCCTACTGTCACTTTATTTTACTTCTGCTCTTTTTTTTTCTCAACACTTTTTTTGTTGTTGTTGTTTTATTTTTACTTTTTTTGTTTAAAATAAATGCACTGTTGGTTAAGGGCTGTAAGTAAGCATTTCACTGTAATGTCTGCACCTGTTGTATTCGGCGCATGTGACCAATACAATTTGATTTGATTTGATTTGATGTCCAGGGCACAGCTCGGGGCTGAGGGGGGTCTGTAGCAAGCGGCAACAGTGACATACTTATTTCTGGAAATGTGAATTTATAGAAGTGGAAGCTCAAACTGTTTGGGCACCGACCTGGATAGTACGATACAGCTCTGCAGGCTATCTCTACAGTAGATTGCAACTACGCCCCCTTTGTCAGTTCTATCTAGACGGAAAATGTTGTAGTTCGGGATGGACATTTCTGCATTTTTGGTGGCCTTCCTAAGCCAGGATTCAGACACTGCTAGAACATCAGGGTTGGCAGAGTGTGCTATCGCAGTGAATAACTCAAACTTGGAAATGGGCGCAGGTCGGAGGGCCATCTAACTGGTGCAAGCAGAGGGCCAGCAAGCGAAACAGACCAATGAAGCGTGGTAAAGGGTTAGACTCTCAGTGGACCGACAAAAGACCACAGCCAAGAAGGGAACACCACTAGCACCGGCGTAAATACGTGCTGGCCGAAGGGAGGAGAAAAGGGAGGACACGGTAATGAAAGTGCCCCCCGACCGGCGCCATCCCTCCTCTCCCCGCTAGACATGGGGCACCTGTGGGCAGGTGACCCGACCGGGTCCGGCAGGGATTGGGGGAAGCCGGTGTCTTCCCACCACGGTCTCACATATCAAGTGATTGGGTCGTGCCCACGACCCATTCGCGGCCCCAGGTACCTAGCAAACCATTCTGCGCCCCGGCGCAGGCGGAGGTATAATGTCGTCCTTGGCGACGGCGGCGGCGGAGCGCCTGGACGCTTCAGCTCTATCTAAAACCATTCTGCGAACAATGACCAACGCCATGGCGAAGGGCCGACAGGGAGAAGAATGGCAAACTTCCAAACCCTGCACAGCCTCTAGCCTCGGTGGAAATCAAACAAGGGAGGTAACCCAAGTGCCCCCCCACCACAACACACAGCCATCAATACCGACACGCATGTGGTGAGGTGCGAGGGGCATGAACGGTAACAAGTATCACATAAGCATAAGCAAACATAAAATCAGAACATCTTCATACAACGGCCGAGGGCGCTACCTCCGGAGGCCCATCCTAGCTGCAGGTCTCTAGATACCGTTTACGGTAGTCCTTGGCCATTTCAATCCGGTAAGTAATGCGTAGTACATTGATGACTGACAGGACGACTGACAGCCAGTCTGTAAGCCGGAAAAGGGTAAACTCCCGCGGATCAACCAAATGTCAAAAGACTGATATTCAAAGGAGACGAGCCCCGCTTGGCCGAGGCTCCTCATGTCAAGTGCAGAAATTCAATGGCGGGAGTAAATATGAATCCCATTGTGTCGCTGAGTTGTCATAATGCTTAATCAAATGTACATTATCCTAGGGGCGTTGGAAGACACAATGTAAATAACCTAATTCATGTCCCTTTTACTGCCCGGAATGCCTCTGCTGATCCTACAGCTATTATATGCAGCAATCATATGCCTATGAACCAGAGTAACACTGTTAGCACGGAGGTGGTGTGCCCTAGTTGGAAGTCCACTGTGTGCAGCTCACTGCACTAATACAAATTACCTGAATATGTCTACCTCTGCTAAGCTTCCCAGTAAAGCAAGAAAAATCATCAAGCATCCCAGAAAAGTGCTCAAAATAGCCCACGTTAACATATGTAATTTTAGAAACAAAGTTCTTGAAATTTATCATTTGCTAATAACAGATGACATTCATATTCTGACAATCTCTGAAACTCACTTAGATAATACCTTTGATGATACAGTGGTAGCAATACAAGGTTATAACATTAACAGAAAAGACAGAAATGCCAACAGGGGCGGTGTTGCGTTCTATATTCAGAACCACATTCCTGTAAAGTTTAGAGAGGATCTCATGTTAAATACTGTTGAAGTAATATGGCTACAGGTTCATCTGCCTCACCTAAAGCCCATTCTGGTGGGAAGCTGCTATAGACCACAAAGTGCTAACAGTCAGTATCTGGATAACATGTGTGAAATGCTTGATAATGTATGTGATATCAATAGACAGGTATACTTTCTGGGTGATTTAAATATTGACTGGCTTTCATCAGGCTGCCCACTCAAGAAAAAGCTTCAAATTGTAACTAGTGCCTGCAACCTGGTTCAGGTTATCAATCAACCTACCAGGGTAGTTACAAACAGTACAGGAATTAAATCATCAACATATATTGATCATATCTTTACTAATGCTGCAGAAATTTGTTTGAAAGCAGTATCCAAATCCATTGGATGTAGTGATAACAATATAGTAGCTATATCTAGGAAAACCAAAGTTCCAAAGGCTGGGCCTAATATTGTGTATAAGAGGTCATACAATACGTTTTGTAGTGATTCCAATGTTGTTGATGTGAAGAATAGTTGCTGGTCCGTGGTGTGTAATGACGAGCAACCAGACGCTGCACTTGACACATTTATGAAATTGCTTATCCCAGTTACTAATAAGCATGCACCCATTAAGAAAATAACTAAAAACTGTTGAATCCCCGTGGCTTGATAAGGAATTGAAAAATGGTATGGTTGAGAGGGATGAGGGAAATAGGCAAATAGGTCTGGCTGTACAGCTTTAAATGACATTTTGGGCAAATAGGCAAACTCCGCTCCATCATTCATTGAATCAGATGGCTCATTCATCACAAAACCCACTGGTATTGCCAACTACTTTAATAATTTTTTAATTGGCAAGATTAGCGAACTAAGGCATGACATGCCAGCAACAAACGCTGACACTACACATCCAAGTATATCTGACAAAATTATGAAAGACAAGCATTGTAATTTTGAATTCCATAAGGTAAGTCTGGAAGAGGTGAAAAAATTATTGTTGTCTATCAACAATGACAAGCCACCGGGGTCTGACAATTTGGAAGGAAAATTACTGAGGATAATAGCGGACGATATTGCTACTCCTATTTGCCATAACTTCAATTTAAGCATACTAGAAAGTGTGCACACGCTTTCTCAGTTCTGCCCACAAATGTTCTATAGGATTGTGGTCAGGGCTTTGTGATGGCCACTCCAGTACCTTGACTTTGTTGTCCTTAAGCCATTTTGCCACAACTTTGGAAGTATGCTTGGGGTCATTGTTCATTCGGAAGACCCATGTGCGACCAAGCTTTAACTTCCTGACTGATGTCTTGAGATGTTGCTTCAATATATCCACATAATTTTCCTTCCTCATGATGCCATCTATTTTGTGAAGTGCACCAGTCCCTCCTGCAGCAAAGCACCCCCACAGCATGATGCTGCCACACCCGTCCTTCACGGTTGGGATGGAGTTCTTTGGCTTGCAAGTCGCCCCCTTTGTCCTCCAAACATAACAATGGTCATTATGGCCAAACAGTTATATTTTTGTTTCATCAGACCAGAGGACATTTCTACAAAAAGTACGATCTTTGTCCCCATGTGCAGTTGCAAACTGTATTCCGGCTTTTTTATGGCGGTTTTGGAGCAGTGGCTTCTTCCTTTCTGAGCGGCCTTTCAGATTATGTCGATATAGGACACATTTGACTGTGGATATAGATACTTTTGTACCTGTTTCCTCCAGCATCTTCACAAGGTCCTTCGCTGTTGTTCTGGGATTGATTTGCACTTTTCGCACCAAAGTACGTTCATCTCTAGGAGACAGAACGCGTCTCCTTCCTGAGCGGTATAACGGCTGCATTTCCCATGGTGTTTATACTTGCGTACTATTGTTTGTACAGATTAACGTGGTACCTTACACAAAAAAATGTATGCACGCATGACTGTAAGTCGCTTTGGATAAAAGCGTCTGCTAAATGGCATATTATTATTATTATTACCTTCAGGTGTTTGGAAATTGCTCCCAAGGATGAACCAGACGTGTGGAGGTCTACAATTTCTTGGCTGATAACTTTTGATTTTCTCTTGATGTCAAGCAAAAAGGCACTAAGTTTGAATGTAGGCCTTGAAATACATCCACAGGTACACCTCCAATTGACTCGAATGATGTCAATTAGCCTATCAGAAGCTTCTAAAGCCATGACATAATTTTCTGGAATTTTCCAAGCTGTTTAAAGGCACAGTCAACTTAGTGTATGTAAACTTCTGACCCACTGGAATTGTGATACAGTGAATTATAAGTGAAATAATCTGTCTGTAAGCAATTGTTGGAAAAATTACTTGTGTCATGCACAAAGTAGATGTCCTAACCGACTTGCCAAAACGTTTGTTGTTAACAAGAAATTTGTGGAGTGGTTGAAAAACGAGTTTTAATGACTCCAACCTAAGTGTATGTAAACTTTCGTCTTCAACTGTATGTATGCGGATGACTCAACACGTCAGCTACCACAGCGACTGAAATGACAGCAACACTTAACAAAGAGCTGCAGTTAGTTTCAGAATGGGTGGCAAGGAATAAGTTAGTCCTAAATATTTCCAAAACTAGTATTTGGGACAAATCATTCACTTAACCCTAAACCTCAACTAAATCTTGTAATGACTAATGTGGAAATTGAGCAAGTTGAGGTGACTAAATTGCTTGGAGTAACCCTGGATTGTAAACTGTCATGGTCAAAACATATTGATACAACATTAGCTAGGATGGGGAGAAGTCTGTCCGTTATAAAGCGCTGCTCTGCATTCTTAACAGCACTATCAACAAGGCAGGTCCTACAGGCCCTAGTTTTGTCGCTCCTGGAGTACTGTTCAGTCTTGTGGTCAGGTGCAACAAAGAGGGACTTAGGAAAATTGCAATTTGCTCAGAACAGGGCAGCACGGCTGGCCCTTGGATGTACACAGAGAGCTAACATTAATAATATGCATGTCAATCTCTCCTGGCTCAAAGTGGAGGAGAGATTGACTTCATCACTACTTGTATTTGTGAGTGGTATTGACATGTTGAAAGTACCGAGCTGTCTGTTTGAACTACTGGCACACAGCTCAGACACCCATGCTTACCCCACAAGACATGCCACCAGAGGTCTCTTCACAGTCCCCAAGTCAAGAACAGACTATAGGAGGCGCACAGTACTACATAGAGCCATGACTACATGGAACTCTATTCCACATCAAGTAAATCATGCCAGCAGTAAAATTAGATTTAAAAAACGGATAAAAATACACCTTATGGAAAAGAGGGGACTGGGAAGTAATACAAACAGAGACACATGCATACAAACACACGATAACATATGCCCTATACACACATGTACACATGGATTTTGTGTTATAGATGTGTGGTAGTAGAGTAGAGGCCCGAGGGCACACACTTAATAAGTTGTGAAATCTGTTATGAATGTATTGTAATGTTTTTTAAATGTATAACTGTCTTAATTTTGCTGGACCCCAGGAAGACTATCTGCTGCCTTGGCAGCAGCTAATGGGGATCCATAATAAATACAAATATAAAATGTCAGATTATTCGCCACTCTGAACTCTCCAGTCACTCCCTCTCCCTGGTCCCTCCCTCTCCCTGGTCCCTCCTTCTCTCTGGTCCCTCCCTCTCTCTGGTCCCTCCCTCTCCCTGGTCTCTCCCTCTCTCTGGTCCCTCTCCCTCCCTCTCCCTGGTCCCTCCCTCTCTCTGGTCCCTCCCTCTCTCTGGTCCCTCCCTCTCTCTGGTCCCTCCCTCTCTCTGGTCCCTCCCTCTCTCTGGTCCCTCTCCCTCTCCCTGGTTCCTCCCTCACTCTGGTCCCTCCTTGTCCCTCCCTCTCTCTGGTCCCTCCCTCTCTCTGGTCCCTCCTTCTCCTGGTCTCCATCTTCCTGGTCCCTCCCTCTCTCTGGTCCTTCCCTCTCTCTGGTCCCTCCTTCTCCCTGGTCCCTCCATCTTCCTGGTACCTCCCTCTCTCTGGTCCCTCCCTCGCTCTGGTCCCTCCTTCTCCCTGGTCCCTTCCTCTCCCTGGTGCCTCCATCTTCCTGGTCCCTCCCTCTCTCTGGTCCCTCCCTCTCTCTGTTCCCTCCCTCTCTCTGGTCCCTCTCCCTCCCTCTCTCTGGTCCCTCCCTCTCTCTGGTCCCTCCTTCTCCCTGGTCCCTCCATCTTCCTGGTACCTCCCTCTCTCTGGTCCCTCCCTCTCTCTGGTCCCTCCCTCTCTCTGTTCCCTCCCTCTCCCTGGTCCCTCCCTCTCTCTGGTCCCTCCCTCTCTCTGGTCCCTCCCTCTCCCTGGTCCCTCCCTGTCTCTGGTCCCTCTCCTTCCCTCTCCCTGGTTCCTCCCTCACTCTGGTCCCTCCATCTTCCTGGTCCCTCCCTCTCTCTGGTCCCTCCCTCGCTCTGGTCCCTCCTTCTCCCTGGTCCCTCCCTCTCCCTGGTGCCTCCATCTTCCTGGTCCCTCCCTCTCTCATGTCCCTCCCTCTCTCTGGTCCCTCCCTCTCTCTGGTCCCTCCCTCTCCCTGGTCCCTCCCTGTCTCTGGTCCCTCTCCCTCCCTCTCCCTGGTTCCTCCCTCACTCTGGTCCCTGCATCTTCCTGGTCCCTCCCTCTCTCTGGTCCCTCCCTCTCTCTGGTCCCTCCTTCTCCCTGGTCCCTCCATCTTCCTGGTCCCTCCCTCTCTCTGGTCCCTCCCTCTCTCTGGTCCCTCCTTCTCCCTGGTCCCTCCATCTTCCTGGTCCCTCCCTCTCTCTGGTCCCTCCCTCTCTCTGGTCCCTCCTTCTCCCTGGTCCCTCCCTCTCCCTGGTGCCTCCATCTTCCTGGTCCCTCCCTCTCTCTGTTCCCTCCCTCTCTCTGTTCCATCCCTGGTCCCCTCTCTGTGTAGCTCTGACTGGGGTATTATAACCCTCCCTGGTCCCTCCCTTGTCCCCTCTCTGTGTAGCTCTGACTGGGGTATTATGACCCTCCCTGGTCCCTCCCTGGTCCCCTCTCTGTGTAGCTCTGACTGGGGTATTATAACCCTCCCTGGTCCCTCCCTGGTCCCCTCTCTGTGTAGCTCTGACTGGGGTATTATAACCCTCCCTGGTTCCTCCCTGGTCCCCTCTCTGTGTAGCTCTGACTGGGGTATTATAACCCTCCCTGGTTCCTCCCTGGTCCCCTCTCTGTGTAGCTCTGACTGGGGTATTATAACCCTCCCTGGTCCCTCCCTGGTCCCCTCTCTGTGTAGCTCTGACTGGGGTATTATACCCTGCCAGATCCGTTGTTATAATTGTCTCTCCATATCTCAGGAACTCTATGAACAAAGAAAGAACAGATGGGAACAGAGGAGAAGAAAGTGACAGTAGAGACAGAGCCTCATTTGCATTAAATTCATTCCACTCCCTTGTGAGCTAAATTTAACCAGGGATTGGCCGCAGACCCCGAAAGTGGCCAGCCAGTCGCCCACAGCCCCACGGCTCTCCTCTCCTCTCTCAGTCTAATTGATGTAAATTCAGAACTGGGTGAGAGGCTGGGAGTGGTGACCTCGTTATATAGGGGGGATCAGCCCAATTAATCACACGTCTTTTAGAGATGCTTTAAGCTAATAAATAGAGGGCCCAATCAGAGGCCCTGGTTCAGCCACTCATATGATTGTAGTGGAGGAGTAGATGAAAGCACTGTGGATAAGGCAGCTACGCTAATAACAAGCTAAGGCTAACACAATGCTAATTCAAAGGGAGCTACGCTTACACAATGCTAACCGCTATCCAAACACGGCCAGATGAGTTTGTTCAGACAGACAAGGAGCCGGCTGCTTTTTAATAACCGTTTAAGCATTTTATAGCTGCGTGTCAAATTCCCCTTGAAGCAGAATAGCACTAATGATCTATTAAGAGCAGTCTTTCTTCTGGAAAGAGTGATCCCTATTCACATTGAACCCCTAATACTGATGGAGGATTTTAGGGATTAGGTTTTTTAATTATATTTGCACATTTTAAAGGGATTATTTAACAGTGTGAAATGCTTTAGCAATGCTTTGGTTTAATTCTACATTTTGAAAACATTGTTTCAACCAAATTAATATGTTAACCCATCACAGTCAAAGCCCTATCGGAGTATTTGGTCTTACTGTTATTAGCCCATAAAAAACAGATTTTAGAGTTCACATAAGGAAATTAGCCATTGAAATTAATTAATTAGGCCTTAATGTATGGATTTTACATGACTGGGCAGACTGAGTTTTCCCCACAGTTTAATGTAAACATGTAAAGTGCTGGTCCCATGTTTCAAGAGCTGAAATAAATGATCCCAGAAATGTTCCATACTAACAAAAAGCTTATTCCTCTCTAATTTTGTGAACAAATTTGTTTACATCCCTGTTAGTGAACATTTCTCCTTTGCCAAGATAATCCATCCACCTGACAGGTGTGGAACATCAAGAAGCCCATTAAATAGCATGATCTTACACAGGTGCACCTTGTGCTGGGGACAATAAAAGGCCACTCTAAAATGTGCAGTTTTGTCACACAACACAATGCCACAGATGTCTCAAGTTTTGAGGGAGTGTGCAACTGACATGATGAATGTAGGATTTTCCAACAGAGCTGTTGCCGGAGAATTTTATGTTCATTCCACCTCCAACATCGTTTTAGAGAATTTGGCAGTAAGTCCAACCGCCCACAACAGCACAGACTGCGTGTATCTTATCCTATCCATTCCTCTATCTTCTCCTCTCTTCTCCTCTCTCTTCTCCTCTCCATCCCTCTATCTGCTCCGCTCTTTTCCTCTCCATTCCTCTCTCTTTTCCTCTCCATTCCTCTATCTTCTCCTCTCCATTCCTCTATCTTCTCCTCTCCACTCCTCTATCTTCTCCTCTCCATTCCTTTATCTGCTCGTCTCCATTCCTCTATCTGCTCCTCTCTTCTCCTCTCCATTCCAATATCTTATCTTCTCCATTCCTCTATCTTCTCCTCTCTTCTCCTCTCTTCTCCTCTCAATTTCTCTATCTTCTCCTCTCAATTCCTCTATCTTCTCCACTCCATTCCTCTATCTTCTCCTCTCTTCTCCTCTCAATTCCTCCATCTCCTCTCAATACCTCTTTCTCCTCTCCATTCCTCTATCTTCTCATCTCCATTCCTCTATCTTCTCTTCTCTTCTCCTCTCAATTCCTATATCTTCTCCTCTCAACCCCTCTATCGCCTCCTCTCCATTCCTTTATCTTCTCCTCTAAATTCCCCAATCTTCTGCTCTCCATTCCTCTATCTTCTCCTATCTTCTCCTCTCCATTCCTCTATCTTCTCCTCTCCATTCCTATATCTTCTGCTATCTTCTCCTCTCCATGCCTCTATCTTCTCCTCTCTTCTGATCTCCATACCTCTATCTTTTCCTCTCCACTTCTCTATATTCTCCTCTCCATTCCTCTATCTTCTCCTCTCAAACCCTCTATCTTATCCTCTCTTCTCCTATATTCTCCTCTCCACTTCTCGATCTTCTCCTCTCCATGCCTCTATGTTCTCCTCTCAATTCCTCTATCTGCTCCTCTCCATTCCTATATCTTCTCTTCTCCTCTCCATTTGTCTATCTTCTCCTCTCAATTCCTATATCTTCTCCTCTCAATCCCTTTATCGTCTCCTCTCCATTCCTCTATCTTCTCCTCTAAACTCCTCTATCTCCTCTCTTCTCCTCTCTCTTCTCCTCTCCACTCCTCTCTCTTTTCCTATCCATTCCTCTCTTCTCCTCTCCATTCATCTATCTGCTCCTCACTTTTCCTCTCTCTTATCCACTCCATTTCTCTATGTTCTCCTCTCCATTCCTCTATCTTCTCCTCTCTTCGCCTCTCCATTTCTCTATCTTCTCCTCTCCAAACCTCTATGTTTCCCTTTCTCTCTATCTTCTCCTCTCTTCTCCTCTCCATTCCTCTATTTTCTCCTCTCTAATCCTCTCTTCTCCTCTCCATTTCGTTATCTTCTCCTCTCTAATCTTCTCTCCATTCCTCTATCTTCTCCTCTCCATTCCTCTATCTGCTCCTCTCCATTCCTCTATCTGCTCCTCTCTTCTCATCTCCATCCCTCTCTCTTCTCCTCTCCATCCCTCTATCTTCTCCTCTCCACTCCTCTATCATCTCCTCTCCTCTCTTCTCCTCTCTATTCCTCTATCTTCTCCTCTCCATTCCTCTATCTTCTCCTCTCTTCTCCTCTCTTCTCCCGTCAATTCTTCTATCTTCTCCTTGTCTTCTCCTCTCCATTCCTCTATTTTCTCCTCTCTTCTACTCTCTTCTCCCTTCCAAATCCTCTATCTTCTCCTCTCATCTCCTCTACACTCCTCTATCTTCTCCTCTCCTCTCGTTTCCTCTCTATTCCTCTATCTTCTCCTCTCCATTCCTTTATCTTCTCCTCTCTAATCTCATCTCCGCTCCCCTATATTCTCATATCTTCTCCTACCCACTCTTCTGTATTATACTCTCTTCTCCTTTCATCTCCTCTCCATTCCATTATCTTCTCCTCTCTATACCTCTATCTTCTCCTATCTTCTCCTCTCCAATCCTCTATCTTCTCCTCTCTTCACCTCTCCATTCCTCTATCTTCTCCTATGTTCTCCTCTCAATTCCAATATCTTATCTTCTCCATTCCTCTATCTTCTCCTCTCAATTCCTCTATCTTCTCCTCTCAAAACCTCTATATTCTCCTCTCCTCTCCTCTATTCTCCTCTCCATTCCTCTATCTTCTCCACTCCATTCCTCTATCTTCTCCTCTCTTCTCCTCTCCATTCTCTCTCTTCTCCTCTCCATTAATCTATGTTCTCCTCTCAATTCCTCCATCTTCTCCTCTCAATACCTCTTTGTCCTCTCCATTCCTCTATCTTCTCCTCTCCATTCCTCTATCTTCTCTTCTCTTCTCCTCTCAATTCCTATATCTTCTCCTCTCAACCCCTCTATCGTCTCCTCTCCATTCCTTTATCTTCTCCTCTAAATTCCCCATTATTCTCATCTCCATTCCTCTATCTTCTCCTATCTTCTCCTCTCCATTCCTCTATCTTCTCCTCTCCATTCCTATATCTTCTCCTATCTTCTCCTCTCCATTCCTCTATCTTCTCCTCTCTTCTGATCTCCATACCTCTATCTTTTCCTCTCCACATCTCTAAATTCTCCTCTCCATTCCTCTATCTTCTCCTCTCAAACCCTCTATCTTACCCTCTCTTCTCCTGTCTTCCCCTCTCAATTCCTCTATCTTCTCCTCTCTTCTGATCTCCATAACTCTATCTTCTCCTCTCCACTTCTTGATCTTCTCCTCTACATTTCTCTATGTTCTCCTCTCAATTCCTCTATCTTCTCCTCTCTTCACCGCCATTTCCTTTACGTTTTCCTCTCCATTCAATTCTCCTCTCCTCTATTCTCCTCTCCATTCCTCTATCTTCTCCACTCCATTCCTCTATCTTCTCCTCTCTTCTCCTCTCCATTCTCTCTCTTCTCCTCTCCATTAATCTATGTTCTCCTCTCAATTCCTCAATCTTCTCCTCTCAATACCTCTTTGTCCTCTCCATGCCTCTATCTTCTCATCTCCATTCCTCTATCTTCTCTTCTCTTCTCCTCTCAAATCCTATATCTTCTCCTCTCAACCCCTCTATCGTCTCCTCTCCATTCCTTTATCTTCTCCTCTAAATTCCCCATTCTTCTCCTCTCCATTCCTCTATCTTCTCCTATCTTCTCCTCTCCATTCCTCTATCTTCTCCTCTCCATTCCTATATCTTCTCCTATCTTCTCCTCTCCATTCCTCTATCTTCTCCTCTCTTCTGATCTCCATACCTCTATCTTTTCCTCTCCACATCTCTATATTCTCCTCTCCATTCCTCTATCTTCTCCTCTCAAACCCTCTATCTTCTCCTCTCTTCTCCTGTCTTCCCCTCTCCATTCCTCTATCTTCTCCTCTCTTCTGATCTCCATACCTCTATCTTCTCCTCCACTTCTTGATTTTCTCCTCTCCATTCCTCTATGTTCTCCTCTCAATTCCTCTATCTTCTCCTCTCTATCCCTCTATCTTCTCCTCTCAATGCCTCTATCTTCTCCTATCCATTCCAATATCTTCTCCTCTCCATTTCTCTATCTTCTCCTCTCCATTCCTCTATCGTCTCCTCTCCATTCCTCTATATTCTCCTCTAAATTCCTCTTTCTTCTCCTCTCCATTCCTCTATCTTCTCCTCTCTTCTGATCTCCATACCTCTATCTTCTCCTCTCCACTTCTCTATATTCTCCTCTCCATTCCTCTATCTTCTCCTCTCAATTCCTCTATTTTATCCTCTCTTCTCCTATCTCCCCCTCTCAATCATCTATCTTCTCCTCTCCACTTCTCGATCTTCTCCTCTCCATTCCTCTATGTTCTCCTCTCGATTCCTCTATGTTCTCCTATCCATTCCTCTATCTTCTCCTCTCTTCACCCCCATTTATTTTATGTTCTCCTCTCCATTCTATTCTCTTCCCCTCTCTTCTCCTCTCCAGTCCTGTATCTTCTCCTCTCCAATCCTCTATCTTCTCCTCTATATTCCTCTATCTTCTCCTCTTTTCTCCTTTCCATTCCTTTATCTTCTCCTCTCAATTCCTCTTTCTCCACTCGTCTCCTCTCCACTTCTCTATCTTCTCCTCTCCATTCCTCTATGTTCTACTCTCAAATTCCTCTATGTTCTCCTCTCAATCCCTCTATCGTCTCATCTCCATTCTTCTATCTTCTCCTCTCTTCTCCTCTCTCTTCTCCTATCCATTCCTCTCTCTTCTCCTCTCCTTGGGTTAACCCAAGATGGCGTAGTAGTGCAGTCCTGTTTTTGTCGAGTGTCTGTAAATAGCCTGTAAATACCCTGTTTTTTTTGTATTTTTCGTACATATTTCCCCATCAGACTTTTCATCCTTCTACAAAATATACTTTCCTGCAACCCGCCTCACTCAATGTGGAACAGATTCTATTATTGACTTACCTTTTATCTAGACTCTCCAGTTGAAACTAGCTAGCCAGCTAACTAGCTACTTGCTATTAGCCACAGTTAGCGGTATTTCACCCAGAACATTGGATTTTTCTGCCGGAATAATTTAATCACTGGACATTAATCACCGGATCGCAACTAGCCAGCCGCAACCGAATGGATGTTGCTGTTTGGCTAATCACCACTGCCCCTGATGCAAGCACCAGTTAGCCTCGAGCTAGCCTAGAGCCAGGCTCATATCCCGGCTATCTACCTCTAGGTCTACCGGAGGGCCTGCACCACCTACCAGCCAGCTCTAGTCTGGACTATTATTCGGCCAGTCTGCACTGTCTGCACAGCGCGTTATCGACCCAGAACATATCCGTTTTTCTGCCGGAATCACTGAATCACTGGACCTTTAACTCCGGATTCATCGCTACCAGCCAGCTGCAACAAAATGGACGTTGTGGTCTGGCTAATCATCCTGAGCTAGGCCCATCTCCCGGCTATCTACCTCTCTGTCAACTGGACGGGGCCACCTAGTGTTGACACGGAGCCCAGCCGATCCTACATGACTGGTCTGCCGACGAAATCGTCTGATGTGGTTACAACAGGCTTCCCGTTACGACGTCGACCACGAAGATTCCATCTGCTAGCCCCGGCCCGCTAGCACACGCTAGCTGTGGCCTCTTGCTCGCTAGTGCTTTAGCAGCCCCCGAACTACCTCCGAACTATCCTATTGCTGTTCACCGGATCTTATGATAACTCGGCTATACAGCTGATGTCTGCTGGACTGTTCCTTTTTACAGTACTGCATCCTGTTTATGTTTAGCCTCAGCCCAAACTGTGTCGTCATTACCAGCTGTTGTCTTAGCTCTCTCAAATTACACCTGTGATTGCTTTATGCCTCTCTCCCATGTCAATATGGTTAGCTTATTGTTGTTTCGGTTATTTCTAATTGTACTATTTCACTGTAGATCCCCCAGCCCAGCTAAACCTGCCTTAGATAGCTCCTTTGTCCCACCCCCCATACACGCGGAGACCGACTCAATTGGTGCCTCCAGAGATGCTATCTCTTTCATTGTTACCCAACGCTTAGGTTTACCTCCACTTTACTCATATCCTTCCATATCCTTTTCTGTACATAATGCCCTGAATCTTTTCTACAACACCCGGAAATCTGCCCCCTTTATTCTATGTACCCAACGCACTAGAAGACCAGTTCTTAAAGCCTTTTGCCGTATCCTTATTCTAGTCCTCCTCTGTTCCTCCGGTGATGTAGAGGCTAACCCAGGCCCTGCAGCCCTCAGTATCATTCCTACTCCCCAGGCGCTATCATTTGCTGACTTCTGTAATCGCAAAAGCCTTGGTTTCTTGTATATAAATATCAGAAGTCTACTTCCTAAGTTTGAGTTATTCACTGCGTTAGCACACTCCGCCAACCCTGATGTTCTAGCAGTGTCTGAATCCTGGCTTAGGAAGGCCACCAAAAATTCTGAAATTTCCATCCCCAACTATAACATTTTCCATCTAGATAGAACTGCCAAAGGGGGTGGAGTTGCAATCTACTGTAGAGATAGCCTGCAGAGCTCTATCATACTATCCAGGTCTGTGCCCAAACAGATTGAGCTTCTACTTCTAAAAATTCACCTTTCCAGAAATAAGTATCTCACTGTTGCCGCTTGCTACAGACCCCCCTCAGCCCCCAGCTGTGCCCTGGACACCATATGTGAATTGATTGCCCCCCATTTATCCTCAGAGTTCGTACTGCTTGGTGACCTAAATTGGGATATGCTTAACACCCCGGCCATCCTACAATCCAAACTAGATGCCCTCAATCTCACACAAATGATCAACGAACCTACCAGGTACAACCCTAAATCTGTAAACATGGGTACCATCATAGATATCATCCTGACTAACTTACCCTCTAAATACACCTCCGCTGTCTTCAACCAGGATCTCAGCGATCACTGCCTTATTGCCTGCGTCCGTAACGGGTCCGCGGTCAAACGACCACCCCTCATCACTGTCAAACGCTCCCTAAAAAACTTTAGCGAGCAGTCCTTCCAAATTGACCTGGCCCAGGTATCCTGGATGGATATAGATCTCATTCCGTCAGTAGAGGATGCCTGGTAGTTCTTTAAAAGTAATTTCCTCTCAATCTTAAATAAACATGCCCCATTCAAAAAATACAGAACTAAGAACAGATATAGCCCCTGGTTCTCCTCAGACTTGACTGCCCTTGACCAGCACAAAAACATCCTGTGGCGTACTGCATTAGCATCAAATAGCCCCCGCGATATGCAACTTTTCAGGGAAGTTAGGAACCAATATACACAAGCAGTCAGGAAAGCAAAGGCTAACTTTTTCAAACAGAAATGTGCATCCTGTAGCACTAACTCCAAAAAGTTTTGGGACACTGTAAAGTCCATGGAGAATAAGAGCACTTCCTCCCAGCTGCCCACTGCACTGAGGCTAGGAAACACTATCACCACCGATAAATCTACAATAATCGAGAATTTCAATAAGCATTTTGCTACGACTGGCCATGCTTTCCACCTGGCTACCACTACCCCGGCCACCAACTCTGCACCCTCTGCTGCAACTTGCCCATGCCCTCCCTTCTCCTTCACACAAATTCAGACAGCTGATGTTCTGAAAGAGCTGCAAAATCTGGACCCCTACAAATCAGCTGGGCTAGACAATCTGGACCCTTTCTTTCTAAAACTAGCCGCCAAATTGTCGCAACCCCTATTACTAGCCTGTTCAACCTCTCTTTCGTAACGTCTGAGATCCCCAAGAGATTGAAAGCTGCTGCGGTCATCCCCCTCTTCAAAGGGGGTGACACTCTAGATCCAAACTGTTACAGACCTGTATCCATCCTGCCCTGCCTTTCGAAAAATATTTGAAAGCCAAGTTAACAAACAGATCACCGACCATTTCGAATCCCACCGTACCTTCTCCGCTATGCAATCCGGGTTTCCGAGCTGGTCATGGGTGCACTTCAGCCACGCTCAAGGTCCTAAACGATATTATAACCGCGATCGATAATAGACAGTACTGTGCAGCCGTCTTCATCGACCTGGCCAAGGATTCCGACTCAGTCAACCACCGCATTCTTATTGGCAGACTAAATAGCCTTGGTTTCTCAAATGACTGCCTCGCCTGGTTCACCAACTACTTCTCAGATAGAGTTCAATGTGTCAAATCGGAGGGCCTGTTGTCTGGACCTATGGCAGTCTCTATGGGGGTGCCACAGGGTTCAATTCTTGGGCCGACTCTTTTCTCCGTGTATATCAATGATGTCGCTCTTGTTGCTGGTGACTCTCAGATCCACCTCTACGCAGACAACACCATTTTGTATACATCTGGCCCTTTATTGGACACTGTGTTAACAAACCTCCAAACGAGCTTCAATGCCATACAACACTCCTTCAGTAGCCTCCAACTGCTCTTAAACACTAGTAAAACTAAATGCATGTTCTTCAATCAAACGCTGCTGGCTCCTGCCCACCCGACTAGAATCACCACTCTCGACGGGTCTGACCTAGAGTATGTGGACAACTACAAATACCTAGGTGTCTGGTTAGACTGTAAACTCTCCTTCCAGACTCACATTAAGAATCTCCAATCCAAAGTTAAATCTAGAATCGGCTTCCTATTTCGCAACAAAGCCTCCTTCACTCATGCTGCCAAACATGCCCTCGTAAAACTGACTATCCTACCAATCCTTGACTTCGGCGATGTCATTTACAAAACAGCCTCCAACACTCTACTCAGCAAATTGGATGTAGTCTATCACAGTGCAATCCGTTTTGTCTCCAAAGCCCCATACACTACCCACCACTGTGACCTGTACGCTCTTGTTGGCTGGTCCTCACTACATGTTCGTCGTCAAACCCACTGGCTCCAGGCCATCTATAAATCACTGCTAGGCAAATCCCTGCCTTATCTTAGCTCATTGGTCACTATAGCAGCACCCACCCGTAGTCTGCGCTCCAGCAGGTATATCTCACTGGTCATTTACAAAGCCAACACCTCCTTTGGCCGCCATTCCTTCCAGTTCTCTGCTGCCAATGACTGGAACGAATTGCAAAAATCTCTGAAGCTGGAGACTCTTATCTCCCTCACTAACTTTAAGCATCAGTTGTCAGAGCACCTTACCGATCACTGCACCTGTACACAGCCCATCTGAAATTAGCCCACCCAACTACCTCATCCCTATATTGTTATTTATTTTGCTCTTTTGCACCCCGGTATCTCTATTTGCACATTATCTCTTGCACATCTAGCATTCCAGTGTTAATACTAATTGTAATTATTTTGCACTATAGCCTATTTATTGCCTCACCTCCATAACTTGCTACATTTGCACACACTGTATATATATTTTCTGTTGTATTTTTTAACTTTATGTTTTTTTACCCCATATGTAACTCTGTGTTGTTGTTTTTATCGCACTGCTTTGCTTTATCTTGGCCAGGTCGCAGTTGTAAATGAGAACTTGTTCTCAACTGGCTTACCTGGTTAAATAAAGGTGAAATAAAAATAAATTTAAAAAATGCCTCTATCTGCTCCTCTCTTTTCCTCTCTCTTCTCCACTCCATTCCTCTATCTCCTTCTCTCAACCCCTCTATCTTCTCCTCTCCATTCCTCTATCTTCTCCTCTCTTCACCTCTCCATTTCTCTATCTTCTCCTCTCCATTTGTCTATTTTCTCCTCTCTTCTCCTCTCTTCTCCTCTCCAATCTCCTCTCCATTCATCTATCTTCTCCTCTCAATTCCTCCATCTTCTCCTCTCCATTTCTCTATCTTCTCCTCTCCATTCCTCTATATTCTCTTCTCCTCTCCATTTCTCTATCTTCTCCTCTCCATTTGTCTATTTTCTCCTCTCTTCTCCTCTCTTCTCCTCTCCAATCTCCTCTCCATTCATCTATCTTCTCCTCTCAACCCCTCTAACATCTCCTCTCCATTCCTCTATCTTTTCCTCTCTTCTCCTCTCCATTCCTTTATCTTCTCCTCTCCAATCTCCTCTCCATTTCTCTATCTTCTCCTCTCCACTCCTCTATATTCTCCTCTCTTCTCCTCTCCATTCCTTTATCTTCTCCTCTCCATTCTTCTATCTTCTTCTCTATTCTCCTCTCCATGCCTCTATCTTCTCCTCTCTTCCCCTCTCCATCCCACTATCTTCTCCTCTCTTCCCCTCTCCATTCTTCTCTATCTTCTCCTCTCCATCCCTCTATGTTCTCCTCTCAATTTCTCTATCTTCTCCTCTCAATACCTCTTTCTCCTCTCAATCCCTCTATCTTCTCCTCTCTTCTCCTCTCTTCTCTTCTCAATTCCTTTATCTTCTCCTCTCCTTTCTCCTCTCTTCTCCTCTCTTCTCTTCTCCATCCCACTATCTTCTTCTCTCCATTCCTCTATCTTCTCCTCTTTTCCCCTCTCCATTCCTATATGTTCTCCTCTCAATACCTCTTTCTCCTCTCCAATCCTCTATTTTCTCCTCTCCATTCCTCTATCTTCTCTTCTCTTCTCCTCTCAAATCCTCTATCTTCTCCTCTCAATTCCTCTATCTTCTCCTCTCCTCTCCTTTATTCGCCTCTCCATACTCTATCTTCTCCTCTCCAATCCTCTATCTTCTCTTCTCTTCTCCTCTCCATTTATTTATCTTCTCCCCTCCGTTCTCCTCTCTTCTCCTCTCTTCTCCACTCCATTTCTCTATCTTCTCCTCTCAATACCTCTTTCTCCTCTCCATTCCTCCACCTTCTCCTCTCCATTCCTCTATCTTCTCTTCTCCTCTCCATTTCTCAATCTTCTCCTCTCAACCCCTCTATCGTCTCCTCTCAATTCCTCTATGTTCTCCTCTCAATACCTCTTTCTCCTCTCCAATCCTCTATTTTCTCCTCTCCATTCCTCTATCTTCTCTTCTCTTCTCCTCTCAAATCCTCTATCTTCTCCTCTCAATTCCTCTATCTTCTCCTCTCCTCTCCTTTATTCACCTATCCATCCTCTATCTTCTCCTCTCCATTCCTCTATCTTCTCTTCTCTTCTCCTCTCCATTTATTTATCTTCTCCTCTCCGTTCTCCTCTCTTCTCCTCTCTTCTCCACTCCATTTCTCTATCTTCTCCTCTCAATACCTCTTTCTCCTCTCCATTCCTCCACCTTCTCCTCACCATTCCTCTATCTTCTCCTCTCCATTCCTCTATCTTCTCTTCTCCTCTCCATTTCTCTATCTTCTCCTCTCAACCCCTCTATCGTCTCCTCTCCATTCCTCTATCTTCTCCTCTCAATACCTCTATCTCCTCTCTTCTCCTCTCTCTTCTCCTCTCCATTCCGCTATCTGCTCCTCTATTTTCCTCTCCATTCCTCTCTCTTCTCCACTCCATTACTCTCTCTTCTCCTCTCCATTCCTTTATCTTCTCCTCTCTTCTCTTCTCAATTCCTTTATCTTCTCCTCTCCACTTCTCTATCTTCTCCTCTCATCCCTCTATGTTCTCCTCTCCATTCCTCTATGTTCTCCTCTCAATTTCTCTATCTTCTCCTCTCAATGCCTCTTCTCCTCTCTATTTCTCTATCTCCTCTTCTCGTCTACTCTCCATTTCTCTATCTTCTCCTCTCAATTCATATATCTTCTCCTCTCAACTCCTCTATCGTCTCCTCTCCATTCCTCAATCTTCTCCTCTCAATTCCTATATCTTCTCCTCTCAACTCCTCTATCGTCTCCTCTCCATTTCTTTATATCCTCCTCTCCATTCCTCTATCTTCTCATATCTTCTCCTCTCAATTCCTCTATCTTCTCCTCTCTTCTCCTCTCCATTCCTCTATGTTCACCTCTCCATTCCTCAATCTTCTCCCCTCTCCATGCCTCTATCTTCTCCTCTCCATTCCTCTATGTTCTCCTCTCAATTCCTCTATCTTCTCCTCTCAATTACTCTATCTCCTCTCCATTCCTCTATCTTCTCCTCTCTATACCTCTATCTTCTTTTCTTTTCTCCTCTCCATTTCTCTATCTTCTCCTCTCAATTCCTATATCTTCTCCTCTCAACTCCTCTATCGTCTCCTCTCCATTCCTCAATCTTCTCCTCTCAATTCCTATATCTTCTCCTCTCAACTCCTCTATCGTCTCCTCTCCATTTCTTTATCTCCTCCTCTCCATTCCTCTATCTTCTCATATCTTCTCCTCTCCATTCCTCTATTTTCTCCTCTCTTCCGATCTTAATTCCTCTATCTTCTCCTCTCCATTCCTCTATCTTCTCCTCTCTTCTCCTCTCCATTCCTCTATGTTCACCTCTCCATTCCTCAATCTTCTCCCCTCTCCATGCCTCTATCTTCTCCTCTCCATTCCTCTATGTTCTCCTCTCAATTCCTCTATCTTCTCCTCTCAATTACTCTATCTCCTCTCCATTCCTCTATCTTCTCCTCTCTATACCTCTATCTTCTTTTCTTTTCTCCTCTCCATTTCTCTATCTTCTCCTCTCAATTCCTATATCTTCTCCTCTCAACTCCTCTATCGTCTCCTCTCCATTCCTCAATCTTCTCCTCTCAACTCCTCTCTTCGCCTCTCCATTTCTCTATCTTCTCCTCTCCATTCCTATATCTTCTCCTCTCTTCTCCTCTCTTCTCCCGTCCAATTCCTCTATCTTCTCCTCTCTTCTCCTCTCCATTCCTTTTATCTTCTCCTCTCCAATCTCCTCTCCATTCCTCTATCTTCTCCTCTCCATTCCTCTATCTTCTCCTCTCCTCTCCTCTCTATTCATTTATCTTCTCCTCTCCATCCCTCTATCTTCTCCTCTCAATTCCTCTATCTTCTCCTCTCTTCTCATCTCTTCTTCCCTCCATTCCTCTATCTTCTCCTCGCCATACCTCTATCTTCTCCTCTCTTCCCCTCTCCATTCTCTATCTTCTCCTCTCCAAATCTCTATCTTCTCCTCTCCATCCCTCTATGTGCTCCTCTCCATTCCTCTATCTTCTCCTATCTTCTCCTCTCCATTCCTCTATCTTCTCCTCTCTTCTGATCTTCATTCCTCTATCTTCTCCTCTCCATTTCTCTATCTTCTCCTCTTTTCCCCTCTCCATTCCTCTATGTCCTCCTTTCCACTTCTCTATCTTCTCCTCTCTTCTCCTCTCTTCTCCTCTCCATTCCTCTATGTTCTCCTCTCCATTCCTCTATCTTCTCCTCTCTTCCACTCTCCATTCCTCTATTTTCTCCTCTCTACTTTTCTCTCTTCTCCTCTCCATCCCTCTATGTTCTTCTTTCCAATCCTCTATCTTCTCCTCTCTTCTCTTCTCAATTCCTTTATCTTCTCCGCTCCATTCTCCTCTCTTCTCCTCTCCACTCCTCTATCTTCTCCTCTCCAATCTCCTCTCCATACCTCTATCTTCTCCTCACCACTCCTCTATATTCTCCTCTCTTCTCCTCTCTTCTCCTCTCCATTCCTTTATCTTCTCCTCTTCATTCCTCTATGTTCTCCTCTCCATTCCTCAATCTTCTCCTCTCAAATCCTCTATGTTCTCCTCTCCATTCCTCAATCTTCTCCTCTCCATTCCTCTATCTTCTCCTCTCCATTTCTGTCTTCTCCTCTCATTCCTCTATCTTCTCCTCTCCATTCCTCTATGTTCTCCTCTCAATGCCTCTATCTTCTCCTCTCTATTCCTCATTCTTCTTTTCTCCTCTCCATTTCTCTATCTTCTCCTCTCAATTCCTATATCTTCTCCTCTCAACTCCTCTATCGTCTCCTCTCCATTCCTCAATCTTCTCCTCTCAACTCCTCTCTTCGCCTCTCCATTTCTCTATCTTCTCCTCTCCATTCCTATATCTTCTACACTTGATCCCAGTTAACACTAGATAACACCAGGTAACACCAGATAGCAACAGCTAACACCAGTTAACACATATAACACCAGCTAACACCAGCTAACACCAGTTAACACAAGATAAAAATATCTAACACCAGGTAACACCAGATAACAACAGCTAACACCAGTTTACACCAGATAATACCAGCTAACACCAGCTAACACCAGTTAACACCAGATAACACCAGCTAACACCAGATAACACAAGATAACAACATATAACACCAGGTAACACCAGATAACAACAGCTAACAACAGTTTGCACCAGATAACACCAGCTAACACTAGCTAACACCAGTTAACACCAGGTAACACCAGATAACACCAGCTAACACCAGTTAACACCAGATAACACCAGCTAACACCAGTTAACACCAGATAACACCAGCTAACTCCAGTTAACACCAGGTAACACCAGGTAACACTAGATAACACCAGATAACACCAGATAACATCAGATAACACCAGTTAACACCAGATAACATCAGCTAACACCAGTTAACACCAGATAACATCAGCTAACACCAGTTTACACCAGTTAACACCAGCTAACACCAGTTAACACCAGGTAACACCAGATAACATCAGTTAATACCAGTTAACACCAGCTAACACCAGATAACATCAGATAACACCAGTTAACACCAGATAACACCAGTTAACACCAGATAGAGAGGGGAAAAAAACACCAGGAACAGAATTGAGGCCACAGCCCATCTGGCGGTAATGAAAGGAATTTGTCACCCTATTGTCTGGAACAAAAGAGCTAATTGAAATGAACTTGTCCCTTGTCTGTTGTCTGTGTTCAGCACCTTAAATATTCTCTAAGATATGCTGATTATTACTGTGCCTGAATTATTCAGATGTCAATCCTCTGGAAGGCAAGAGGGAACAACTGAGGAGAGTACACATGCAGTGCGTTTAGAACAGGATACTTTAGGAGAGGATGTATTCCATTCAATTCACAATTCCTTATTTATAGGGCAACATCCTCTACAGTTATCATGCCCCACTTATAAGTAATGAGACAGTTAGTATTCATACAGATTAATTAACCAAAAATGAATTTCTGTTGAAAAAAACAACATATTTGAGACAGACAGTGTTCATACAGATTGATTACAGTTTGATTTATTGTTTTAGTACTATTTTCACAAGTATGTGGCAAAATGTCACAACTCTTAGTACAAAACTCAAAAACAGATAATCAAAAAGGCTGTTTTATCAAAGCACATTTTCAATTGACCAAGTATAACACATAAAATCACCTAGTAACTTTTCACCAAACCTAATCAGTGTTTCACAATGCAATGCTCACAATACTTTTTATTTGATTCTCTTCTCATTTGTTTAAATACATTTGACCATCACTTAATCCAACTGCGCTTAGTGGTTAATCACTTAACCGTTTGGTAAACCTATAGATTTTAAACTGGTTTGTCTAGTGCCTTTGGAAACTATTCAGACCCCTTGACTTTTTCCACGTTTTGTTAGGTTACAGCCTTATTTTAAAATTGATTAAATTGTTTTTTTTCCCCCTCATCAATCTACACACAATAACCCATAATGACAATGCAAAAACTGTTTTTTAGAAATGTTTGCTAATTTATTAAAAATAGATTGCTCAAAACTATGTTGAAGCTCTTTGGCAGCGATTACAGCCTCAAGTCTTCTTGGGTATGACGCTACAAGCTTGGCACACCTGTATTTGGGGAGTTTCTCCCATTCTTCTCTGCAGATCCTCTCAAGCTCTGTCAGGTTGGATGGGGAGCGTTGCTGCAAATTTATTTTCAGGTCTCTCCAGAGATGTTCGATCGGGTTCAAGTCCGGGCTCTGGCTGGGTCACTCAAGGACAGTCAGAGACTTGTCCCGAAGCCACTCCTGCATTGTCTTGGCTGTGTGCTTAGGGTCATTGTCCTGTTGGACGGTGAACCGTCTCCCCAGTCTGAGTTCCTGAGCTCACTGGAGCAGGTCTTCATCAAGGATTTCTCTGGACTTTGCTCTGTTAATCTTTGCCTCGATCCTGACTAGTCTCCCAGTGCCTGCCCCTGAAAAATATCCGCACAGCATGATGCTGCCACCACCATGCTTCACCGTAGGGATGGTGCAAGTTTCCTCCAAACGTGATGCTTGGCATTCAGGCCAAAGAGATCAATCTTGGTTTCATCAGACCAGAGAATATTGTTTCTCATGGTCTGAGAGTCTTTAGGTGCCTTTTGGCAAACTCCAAGCGGGCTGTCATGTGTCTTCAACTGAGGAGTGGCTTCCGTCTGGCCACTCTACCAAAAAGGCCTGATTCGTGGAGTGCTGCAGAGATGGTTGTCCTTCTGGAAGGTTCTTCCATCTCCACAGAGAAACAATGAGAATAGAAGGGTTCAGAACTTTTGTGAAACATCACAGTACAGTTGAAAAATATATGGCAAATAGAAATCCAATACGGATGGTGTTAAGAGATAGATGGGCAGTGTTGAATGGAGCTGAAGGTTCGGACTAATAACAACTAAAAACAACTAATAACAACAAGATAACTAATGTAAAGCATACTGTGTCCATAATAAGTATATAAATTATAGGTTAAGAACTTTTGTGAAAGAGCACAGATTGAAAGATATGGCATATAGAAGCAAACCGGATGGACATCATGAAAATAATTGGAGAGGTTGAGGGTAGAGGAAGTTCAGGAGAAAAAACAAACAAAATAGAACTATTGTAAAATTGACTGTGTCCATAAAATGTATGTAGGATGTATAAGCTGGAAGTAGAGGCCTAAGCGTTGTTGTTCACTAGTTTACTCCAATTAGGGGAGGGGTGGTGGAGTTGGAAAGTAATAAAGGAAAATACATTTTAAAAGTATATGTATATATACAGTCATATATATATATATATATATATATATATATATATATATATATATCCTATTTATACAGTTGAAGTCGGAAGTTTACATACACTTAGGTTGGAGTCATTAAAACTAGTTTTTCAACCACTTCACACATTTCTTGATAACAAACTATAGTTTTGGCAAGTCGGTTAGGACATCTACTGTGTGCATGACACAAGTAATTTTTCCAACAATTGTTTACAGACAGATTATTTCACTTATAATTCACTGTATCACAATTCCAGTGGGTCAGAAGTTTACATACACTAAGTTGACTGTGCCTTTAAGCAGCTTGAACAATTCCAGAAAATGATATAATGGCTTTAGAAGCTTCTGATAGGCTAATTGACATCATTTGAGTCAATTGGAGGTGTACCTGTGGATGTATTTCAAGGCCTACCTTCAAACTCAGTGCCTCTTTGCTTGACATCATGGGAAAATCAAAAGAAATCAGCCAAGTACGCAGGTATAAACACCATGGGACCACGCAGCCTTCATACCGCTCAGGAAGGAGATGCGTTCTGTCTCCTAGAGATTAACGTACTTTGGTGCGAAAAGTGCAAATCAATCCCAGAACAACAGCAAAGGACCTTGTGAAGATGCTGGAGGAAACAGGTACAAAAGTATCTATATCCACAGTAAAACGAGTTCTATATCGACATAACGTGAAAGGCCGCTCAGCAAGGAGGAAGCCAATGCTCCAAAACCGCCATAAAAAAGCCAGACTACGATTTGCAACTGCACATGGGGACAAAGATCATACTTTTGCAGAAATGTCCTCTGGTCTGATGAAACAAAAATAGAACTGTTTGGCCATAATGACCATTGTTATGTTTGGAGGAAAAAGGGGGTGCTTGCAAGCCGAAGAACACCATCCCAACCGTGAATCACCAGGGTGGCAGCATCATGCTGTGGGGGTGCTTTGATGCAACTTCACAAAATTATGTGGATATATTGAAGCAACATCAAAAGACATCAGTCAGGAAGTTAAAGCTTGGTCGCAAATGGGTCTTCCAAATGGACAATGACCCCAAGTTGTGTCAAAATGGCTTAAGGACAACAAAGTCAAGGTATTGGAGTGGCCATCACAAAGCCCTGACCTCAATCCTATAGAACATTTGTTGGTAGAACAGAAAAAGCTTACTCAGTTACACCAGCTCTGTCAGGAGGAATGGGCCAAAATTCACCCAACTTATTGTGGGATGCTTGTTGAAGGCTACCCAAAACGTTTGACCCAAGTTAAACAATTTAATGGCAATGCTACCAAATACTAATTGAGTGTATGTAAACTTCTGACCCACTGGGAATGTGATGAAAGTAATAAAAGCTGAAATAAATAATTCTCTCTACTATTATTCTGACATTTCACATTCTTAAAATAAAGTGGTGATACTAACTGACCTAAAACAGGGACATTTTACTAGGATTAAATGTCAGGAATTGTGAAAAACTGAGTTTAAATGTATTTAGCTAAGGTGTATGTAAACTTCCGACATCAACTGTATGTATGTGCATGTATATGTATATATATTTGCAATAAAATATATGTGGGATTGGAAGTGATGCAGATAATTACATTGATGGAAGTGACAATCTATCTACAATATTAAAGCTGATCTACCCCCTAAAAAAAATATGTATAAAAAAAAAGATTGATGGAGGCCACTGTGTTCTTGGGGACCTTCAATGCTGCAGAAATGTGTTGGTACCCTTCCCCAGATCTGTGCCTCGACACAATCCTGTCTCGGAGCTCTACGGACAATTCCTTCGACCTCATGGCTTGATTTTTGCTCTGACATGCGCTGTCAACTGTGGAACCTTATAAAGACAGGTGAGTGCCTTTCCAAATCATGTCCATTCAATTGAATTTACCACAATTGGACTCCAATCAAGTTGTAGAAACATCTCAAGGATGATCAATGGAATTTCAAGTCTCATAGCAAAGGGTCTGAATACTTATGTAGATAAGATATTTCTGTTTTTTATTTGTAATACATCTGCAAACATGTCTAAAAACCTGTTTTTGCTTTGTCATTATGGGGTATTGTCCTCTGTAGCTCAGTTGGTAGAGCATGGCACTTGCAATGCCAGGGTTGTGGGTTCGTTTCCCACGGGGGGCCAGTATGAATATGTATGCACTCACTAACTGTAAGTCGCTCTGGATAAGAGCGTCTGCTAAATGACTAAAATGTAAATGTATTGTGTGTAGATTGCTGAGGATTTGTATTTATGTAATCCATTTTAGAATAAGGCTGTAATGTAACAAAATGTGGAAAACGTCATGGGGTCTGAATACTTTCCGAAGGCACTGTATATGGATTTTGAGAACTACAGAAATAAAATGTGTGTTTGTAAAGTATAAACATCTAAATGACATGTATGATACATGATAAGCATACATAATGACTAGTAATTATTGCTAATTGATTTCACATAGTGGAAACCACAACTGGTCACCATATAAAAAGGGGGGTGTAATTTATTTCAACATGGAGCAGGATAGACAGCAAGAGAGAGGAAGAAATCAAAGAGCTCGTGGACAAGGGGGCCCGTCAGAGAGGTGGACATCAGAGAGAGGGAGGCAGACGGCAGGGAACTGTTGTGTCCAATGAAGTCCGAGCCATCGTCGTTGACCATGTGGTAAACAGAGGCCTTACCATGGCAGAAGCTGCCAGATTAGTTCACCCCAATCTGAAAAGATCAACTGTCAATTCAATCATGAGAACATTGCGCCAAAAAAAAAACGGTAAGTCTGCAGGATATGCACAATGCTTTACCATTACATTTACAGTAAATGACATATTCTAATGCATGTTAAATTCACAAAACAAGTATGATCTATTGACAGTATACTCTGTTCTACCCTTGAGAGAAACAATGGCTGGGGGAAACAACGACCGGGTGAAACAACTGCAGGCCGAGTATGTTCGGGTACAGCACTATATACTGTATTACTGTTGCTATTGATGCACATGCTACTTCACAATATCATAATGGAACTATACTGTAGAAATAACTAACCAAAATGTATTTTTAGAGGGTGATGGTGCTTAATGTTGCTGTGAACCATCACAAGTATATATTTGTTGATGAAGCAGGCTTCAACCTGGCCAAAACTCGGCGCCGTGGGCGGAACATCATCGGCCAATGGGCGACCGTCCAAGTGCCTGGACAACGTGGGGGAAACGTCTCCATGTGTGCAGCTATCTCTGAAGATGATGTGGTAGGACGTAAGCCATTACTTGGATCCTACAACGCTGCACACCTCATTGTGTTTCTCAATGACATTGAGCAGGCCTGTCAAGGTGAAGGGGTCGCCTATGTCATTGTGTGTCAGGTTCCACCATGCAGAGGAGGTTCAGGCATGGTTTCGGGCCCATCCCCGAATCGTGACCCTATACCTTCCCCCATACCCTCCGTTCCTCAACCCTATTGAGGAATGTTTTTCAGTATGTAGGTGGAAGGTGTACGATTGCCATATCCATGAGAGTGGCACCATCCATGGATGAGGCATGCGACGACATCAATGCAGACCAATGTCAAGCTTGGATTCGCAAAAGTGTTTTCTTGATCAATGAGGACATGCACTGTGATGTGGATGCAGATGTAGGGCCAAATGCTCAAGACAGGCTTGATGCAAATGAATGCGTGCTAAACATTATGTTTTATTTTCATTCATTTAATTTGTTTCATTTAATTTCTTAACTTTCATTACAGACAATACCACTATGTTGCAATTATATCCGAAAAATAACATGTTTCTTTCAATTAATGATTGTAGAGGATGTCTTCGTTGATCACAACCATGCTTACCCATTGGATAGCTATTATGGAAAGATATTCTGTAAATTTAGTTGGGTAATGTAAGTGTATTGCCTAATGTGAAAACTGTGTAATCTGCTGTAATTTACAGTACCGCAGCATATTACTTTCAGCACTTCTAAGGGCGATTTTGAAACACATATCTTGCGTTGTTTGCTATTGGATTAACTGGTAGTTAAAATGACTAAATTGAAAAGATATCATTATGTTGTGCTTTGGTGATTAAACCAATGTTCTCATTATGTTTCACAATAAACTTATATGTTGAATCAATGGTTGTGTGGTGAGAGATATTTACAATCCAAATGAATGCACAATGACAGGTTTTGAATGAAAGACTGGCTGCATTACAAGTGTGACCAGTTTGGAGTTTTGTACTAAGAGCTGTGAATGTACCAGATACTTGTGAAAATAATACCAAAGCGATAAAAAAAATTAAAAACTGTAACCAAAAATGACTTTCTGTTGAAAAAACATACATTTGAGACAGGTAGTGTTCATACAAATTGAATAACTAAAAATGACACTTAGTCCTGTGTGGCTCAGTTGAAAGAACATGGCACATCAAGGAGAGGAGAGAGGAGAAGAGAGGAGAAGAGAGTTGTGGGTTCGATTCCCACAGGGGATCAGAACAAAAAAAACATGAAAATGTAAATTGCTCTGGATAAGAGTGTCTACTAAATGTAGAAAATGTTAACAAATAATACCTGGTACTCCTGCACATTGACTCAGTAAAGCTACTACTTTTATATAGCTTGATTATTGTTTTATTGTGTTATAATACCTGGTACTCCTGCACATTGACTCAGTAATGCTACTTATTTTATATAGCCTCATTATTGATTTATTGTGTTATAATACCTGGAACTCCTGCACATTGACTCAGTAATGCTACTTCTTTTATATAGCCTCATTATTGTTTTATTGTGTTATAATACCTGGTACTCCTGCACATTGACTCAGTAATGCTACTACTTTTATATAGCCTCATTATTGTTTTATTGTGTTATAATACCTGGTACTCCTGCACATTGACTCAGTAATGCAACTCCTTTTATATAGCCTCATTATTGTTTTATTGTGTTATAATACCTGGTACTCCTGCACATTGACTCAGTAATGCTACTTCTTTTATATAGCCTCATTATTGTTTTATTGTGTTATAATACCTGGTACTCCTGCACATTGACTCAGTAATGCTACTCCTTTTATATAGCCTCATTATTGTTTTATTGTGTTATAATACCTGGTACTCCTGCACATTGAGTCAGTAATGCAACTCCTTTTATATAGCCTCATTATTGTTTTATTGTGTTATAATACCTGGTACTCCTGCACATTGACTCAGTAATGCTACTCCTTTTATATAGCCTCATTATTGTTTTATTGTGTTAAAATACCTGGAACTTGTCACGATCGTCATAGAGAGTGGACCAATGCGCATCGTTAGTTGCGAACATACTTAACTTTATTATCTTAAGTGATAATATAACAACAAAACAATAAACGAAACGTGCAGTCCTACGGTTAACACAGAAACAAACCAAACGGAAACAAGATCCCACAAACACTAAGGGAAACAGACTGTTTAAATATGGCTCCCAATCAGAGACAACCAGCAACAGCTGACACTCGTTGCCTCTGATTGGGAGCCACTCTGGCCAACATAGAAATACCACAACTAGAACTCCCACACAGAACATAAACACATAGAATCTACACACCCTGGCTCAACATATAGAGTCCCCAGAGCCAGGGTGTGACAGAACTCCTGCACATTGACTCAGTAATGCTACTACTTTTATATAGCCTCATTATTGTTTTATTGTGTTATAATACCTGGTACTCCTGCACATTGACTCAGTAATGCTACTTCTTTTATATAGCCTCATTATTGTTTTATTGTTTTATAATACCTGGTACTCCTGCACATTCACTCAGTAATGCTACTTCTTTTATATAGCCTCATTATTGTTTTATTGTGTTATAATACCTGGTACTCCTGCACATTGACTCAGTAATACTACTCCTTTTATATGGCCTCATTATTGTTTTATTGTGTTATAATACCTGGTACTCCTGCACATTGACTCAGTAATGCTACTACTTTTATATGGCCTCATTATTGTTTTATTTTGTTATAATACCTGGTACTCCTGCACATTGACTCAGTAATGCTACTCCTTTTATATAGCCTCATTATTGTTTTATTGTGTTAAAATACCTGGAACTTGTCACGATCGTCGTAGAGAGTAGACCAATGCGCATCGTTAGTTGCGAACATGCTTAACTTTATTATCTTAAGTGATAATATAACAACAAAACAATAAACGAAACGTGCAGTCCTACGGTTAACACAGAAACAAACCAAACGGAAACAAGATCCCACAAACACTAAGGGAAACAGACTGTTTAAATATGGCTCCCAATCAGAGACAACCAGCAACAGCTGACACTCGTTGCCTCTGATTGGGAGCCACTCTGGCCAACATAGAAATACCACAACTAGAACTCCCACACAGAACATAAACACATAGAATCTACACACCCTGGCTCAACATATAGAGTCCCCAGAGCCAGGGTGTGACAGAACTCCTGCACATTGACTCAGTAATGCTACTCCTTTTATATAGCCTCATTATTGTTTTATTGTGTTATAATAGCTGGTACTCCTGCACATTGACTCAGTAATGCTACTACTTTTATATAGCCTCATTATTGTTTTATTGTGTTATAATACCCGGTACTCCTGCACATTGACTCAGTAATGCTACTTCTTTTATATAGCCTCATTATTGTTTTATTGTGTTATAATACCTGGTACTCCTGCACATTGACTCAGTAATGCTACTCCTTTTATATAGCCTCATTATTGTTTTGTTGTGTTATAATACCTGGTACTCCTGCACATTGACTCAGTAATGCTACTCCTTTTATATAGCCTCATTATTGTTTTATTGTGTTATAATACCTGGAACTCCTGCACATTGACTCAGTAATGCTACTCCTTTTATACAGCCTCATTATTGTTTTTATTGTGTTACTATTTCCTTTTTTATTGAGCAAAAATGTGTATTATCTTTCAACAGTGTCTTAATGGTTAAGGGCTCATTTCACTGTGAAGTATTCGGTGCATGTGACCAATACAATTTGATTTAATTTGATTTAACAGTCAGGACTGACTGGAACATGATCAGGTTGATACTAGTCATTACTGACTGGAACATGTTCAGGTTGGTAATAGTCAGGGCTGACTGTAACATGTTCAGGTTGGTACTAGTCAGAACTGTACATGTTCAGATTAGCACTAGTCAGGACCGACTGTAACATGTTCAGGTTGAAACTAGTCAGGACTGACTGTAACATGTTCAGGTTGATGCTAGTCAGGACTGTAACATTTTCAGATTGCTGTTAGCCAGGACCCTAAAATGTTCAGTTTGACACTAGTCATGACTGTAACATGTTCAGGTTGGAAATAGTCAGGACTGTAACATGTTCATGTTGGTACTATTCAGGACTGAATGTAACATGTTCAGGATGATACTAGTCATGACTGATTGTAACATGTTCAGGTTGGTACTAGTCATGACTCACTGTAACATGTTAAGGTGCTAATAGTCAGGAATGTAACATGTTCAGGTTGATACTAGTCAGGACTGTAAAATGTTCAGGTTGGTACTAGTCAGGACTAAAACATGTTCAATGTAAAACGAATCAGACCGCAACATGTTCAGTATGACACTAGTCAGGACTGTAATATTTTCAGGTTGTTACTATTCAGGGCTGACCGTAACATATTCAGGTTGGTAATAGTCAGGACTGTAACACATTCAGGTTGGTACTAGTCAGGACTGACTATAACATGTTCAGGTTGGTACTAGTCAGGACTGACTGTAACATGTTCAGGTTGTTACTAGTCAGGACTGACTGTAACATGTTCAGGTTGTTACTAGTCAGGACTGACTGTAACATGTTCAGGTTGGTACTAGTCAGGACTGACTGTAACATGTTCTGGATGGTACTAGTCAGGACTGACTGTATCATTTTCGAGTTTATACTAGTCAGGACTGACTGTAACATTTTCAGGTTGATACTAGTCAGGACTGTAACATTTTCAGAATGGTACTAGTCAGGACTGACTGTAACATGTTCAGGTTGGTACTAGTCAACACTGACTGTAACATGTTCAGGTTGGTACTAGTAAGGACTGACTGTAACATGTTTAGGTTAATAGTAGACAGGACTGACTGTACCATGTTCAGGTTGGTACTAGTCAGGACTGACTGTAACATGTTCAGGTTGGTACTAGTCAGGACTGACTGTAACATGTTCAGGTTGATACTAGTCAAGACTGACTGTAACATGTTCAGGTTGATACTAGTCAGGACTGACTGTAACATGTTCAGGTTGGTACTAGTCAGGACTGACTGTAACATGTCCAGGTTGATACTAGTCAGGACTGACTGTAACATGTTCAGGTTGGTACTAGCCATGACTCACTGTAACTTGTTAAGGTACTAATGGTCAGGAATGTAACATGTTCAGGTTGGTACTAGACAGGACTGTAACATGTTCAGGGTGGCATGAGTCAGGACTGTAAAATGTTCAGGTTGGTACTAGTCAGGACTGACTGTAACATGTTCAGGTTGGTAATAGTCAGGACTGACTGAAACATGATCAGGTTGATACTAGCCAGGACTCACTGTAACATATTCAGGTTGATACTAGTCAGGACTGACAGTAACATATTCAGGTTGGTACTAGTCAGGACTGTAAAATGTTCAGGTTGGTACTAGTCAGGACTGACTGTAACATGTTCAGGTTGGTAATAGTCAGGACTGAAACATGTTCAGGTTGGTACTAGTCAGGACTGACTGTAACATTTTCAGGTTGATACTAGTCAGGACTGACTGTAACATGTTCAGGTTGATACTAGTCAGGACTGATTGTAACATGTTCAGGTTTATACTAGTCAGGACTGACTGTAACATGGTCAGGTTGATACTAGTCAGGACTGACTGTAAAATGTTCAGGTTGGTAATAGTCAGGAATGTAACATGTTCAGGTTGATACTAGTCAGGACTGACTGTAACATGTTCAGGTTGATACTAGTCAGGACTGACTGTAACATGTTCAGGTTGGTACAAGTCAGGACTGACTGTAACATGTTCAGGTTGGTACTAGTCAGTACTGTAACATGTACAGGTTGGTACTCGTCAGACTGTAACATGGTCAGGTTGGTACTAGTCAGGACTGATTGGAACATGTTCTGGTTGGTATTAGTCAGGACTGTAACATGTTCAGGTTGGCACTAGTCAGGACTGATTGGAACATGTTCTAGTTGGTACTAGTCAGGACTGTAATATGGTCAGGTTCGTACTAGTCAGACTGTAATATGTTCAGGTTGGCAATAGTCAGGTCTGATTGGAACATGTTCTAGTTGGTACTAGTCAGGACTGTAATATGGTCAGGTTGGTACTAGTCAGGACTGTAATATGGTCAGGTTGGTACTAGTCAGACTGTAATATGGTCAGGTTCGTACTAGTAGACTGTAATATGGTCATTTTGGTACTTTTCAGACTGTAATATGGTCAGGTTGGTACTAGTCACGACTGACTGTAACATGGTCAAGTTTTCAATATTCAGGACTGAGTAGAACATTTTCAGGTTGGCACTTTTCAGGACTGACTCTAACAGGTTCAGGTTGACACTAGTCAGGATTGACTGGAACATGTTAACTCACTCTGGCTAGTCCTCACTGAAGCTGTTATGCTCTAGCCTGGTCCCTGAGAGGCTCCACATCCCATCTACATCCCAGTACACCTAGATGGTCTGATGAGGGGTACCTGACAGGTGACATTTACCTGGAGAATCACCTTGCCTGTCACAAAATCAGCCGAGGCTGCTCCTCCTCCTTGCTCGGGCAGGTTTCGGCGTTCGTCGTCCCCGGAGTAGTAGCTGCCACCGATCTATGTTTCGGTGTTTGACTTGTTTTGTCCTGATTGTGTACACCTGTTCCCCATTATATTGTGTTGTTTCCCCTATTTAACCCTCTGTCGTGCATAGTGTGTTGTGTGTTATTGTTTTTCGTCATCGGCAGTGTTCGTGTGCGGGTTGTTTATTTCCTCCTATGTTGGAGATTGTTTTTCTTCTCTGGTTACTTTCGAGTAAAGTACGTTTTCCAGAAAGCTCTGTGTCCTGCGTTTGACTTCGCCTACCGCATTTCACTGTCGCCATTCTGACATTGCCATGCGGCCTGCCAGCTTGCCAGCCAGCCTCACCAGCATTACACCTTAACAAACCGTAAACAATCACCAGCCTTATGAAGGACTAAACATTCCTCAGACAGCAGAACAACCTCCAGCTTTATGAAGGACTAAACATTCCTCAGACAGCAGAACAACCTCCAGCTTTATGAAGGACTAAACATTCCTCAGACAGCAGAACAACCTCCAGCTTTATGAAGGACTAAACATTCCTCAGACAGCAGAACAACCTCCAGCATTATGAAGGACTAAACATTCCTCAGACAGCAGAACAACCTCCAGCTTTATGAAGGACTAAACATTCCTCAGACAGCAGAACAACCTCCAGCATTATGAAGGACTAAACATTCCTCAGACAGCAGAACAACCTCCAGCTTTATGAAGGCCTAAACATTCCTCAGACAGCAGAACAACCTCCAGCTTTATGAAGGCCTAAACATTCCTCAGACAGCAGAACAACCTCCAGCTTTATGAAGGCCTAAACATTCCTCAGACAGCAGAACAACCTCCAGCTTTATGAAGGCCTAAACATTCCTCAGACAGCAGAACAACCTCCAGCTTTATGAAGGACTAAACATTCCTCAGACAGCAGAACAACCTCCAGCTTTATGAAGGACTAAACATTCCTCAGACAGCAGAACAACCTCCAGCTTTATGAAGGAGTAAACAAACAAGGAAACAAGGACGCACTGGGCTGTGAATGCGCACTGGCGACACAGTGCATAGGACCGGCGCAGGATTTACTGGACCGAGGAGGCGTAATGGAGACCAGGAGTGCTGAGCCGGCACAACCCGTCCTGGCTGGATGCTCACTTTAGCCTGGCAAGTGCGGGGCGCGGTCACCAAGCGCACCGGGCTGTGAATGCACACTGGAGACACAATGCGTATCACCGCATAACAGGGTGCCTGAACGGTCACACGCTCCTTAAAGCGAGTGCGGGGAGTTGGCTCTGGTCTGAAACCTGGCTCTGCCAACCACCCAGGGATGTAGCTCAGTTGGTAGAGCATGGCTTTTGCAACGGCAGGGTTGTGGGTTCGTTTCCCACGGGGGGCCAGTATGAAAAATAAAATAATGTATGCACTCACTAACTGTAAGTCGCTCTGGATAAGAGCGTCTGCTAAATGACTAAAATTTAAAAATTTAAATCACACCCTGACCTAACCAAATAGAGAAATAAAAGGGATCTCTAAGGTCAGGGCGTGACACAACTCATCACTTTTTTCTTCCTGACACAACGCACCTGCCTCTGTTTTCACTGTTTCCTGACGTGCTGCCTGTTTTCACCTTTGACCTTGTAGCTGTTTTCTTTCCTATTGAAAATCTCAGTGGTCCTCAGACCTGACGTGATGAGAAGGATGAGAGCAAGGGAGGAGAGGCGGAAAGGAGGGACTCAGAGGGGTTTCACACACAAATGGATATTGTTTTTGACATCTTGTGAAGTTGTCTCTATCAGTGGTACCTAAGGGGAGGACTGGCCCTGCCAGGCCCTCGCTCTCAGCCCACCTGCATTTTTTATGTTCAGCCCAACAAATGCAGGGCAGCATGATGTTGTCACCTTGGCATATTTTATCACTGATCAAACATTAGTCAGCAGCTGTTGTAAACGTGTAACTGTCTCATCATCAACGGCAGCGGCCTCAGAAGCATGTCTGCTAACCAGCTGGCTTTCTCTCCTCTCCGAGCCTCTCAGAGTCGAGAGCTGCGCTAGCTGACTTTGTTTAAAAGCTTTTTAATCCTGTTGAGATTTCTCACCGCACGCTTTGTGTCCTTGAGCTGTTAATCTGTCTGTTGAAATGTGATGCATTTACCTGCTCATAGAAAATAACAGGAAATAGTTGTTAATCTTTTTGGATGTCTAAAAAATATATTTTTGACTGTTTAAAAAAAGGAATGCTTCTGTCAAAAACGGCATCACTTCAAATACCCGGTGTAGCACTCACAGAATTTCAGAACATGTTTTGGAGTGCAACAGATACCTGGTTGCATCTGCACTGTTTAATTCTAAACTGCATAAAATATAATAGTTTACTGTACCTTTAGTATAGAGCAGTGGAGGCTGCTGAGGGGAGAAGGGCTCATAATAATGGCCGGAACGGAGCAAATGGAATGGCATCAAACACCTGGAAACCATGTGTTTGATGTATTTGATACCATTCCACTGATTCCGCTCCAGTCATTACCATGAGCCCATTCTACCCAATTAAGGTGACACCAGCCTCCTGTGGTATACAGACACTCTACAAGTGCCAGAAACACATCTGGGTATGTTACAGTATGTGTTACTTTGTCTTTAATAACTTTACATTTAGAACTAAAGCACTATAGTGAGTACAGCTAGGCTGAATTGGTTAGGGTTAGGGTTATTTTAATAACTTTACATTTAGAACTAAAGCGCTATAGTGAGTATAGCTAGGCTGAATGAACACACACGATAAAGTCTAACATTCTGTTGAGAACCACAACACACACAAGAAATCTCAGATAAATTAGAAACAGTGGACTCTTGGAAAACAAATCTGACAATGATTTTAATGTAAAAAATGTAAGAATACATGTGTATTATACATGTGTATTGGGGGTAAAGCATTACTCCAAACAAAAAATAAATATTTGATTGGTTCATTTATTATGTAAGTGCCTCCAGTGGATACTGCTGTAATTGCTTGCGACAGGGTGTCTCTGTTTCACAAAGCCAGAGGTTTGGACGGCTCGCTGGAGGATTTACGTTTGGCACGCGCTAAATAATTTTGATTTCTAATTTATTTTTTGACACCGACACACGATGAGTCCCCCAGCCAAGTGCCTTGTTGGCAATGATTGATTACCCAATATCTAATTAAAACTGATCCAATCACTTATGATGCACAGTGAGACAAACTAATTGAGTCAACTGTCAGCATATTGATTGATGATCCCACCAATCCTGACATTGTTTGTACTAATGTTCGGATGCTTGTTACAAGCTGCAAAGCTACCTGGGACAATTCTGTCTATCTGTCTGTCTGTCTACAACCTCTGCAACCTCTCAGAACAAACATCTTTCTGAGGGGGAATGGATTCTGAGGGACAGAGAGACATTTGTTGGGTTGCTGGCCCTATTAAAGTTGGGCACTCCTCCATGGCCCCGGGCCCAGGGCAGGGTAAACTGGGATGAGAGGAGAGGAGCACAGCATCATGATTGAAACCCCCAGGATGACAGCTGAAACAGCCAGGCTCTCTAAACACTAAACACCCTTTCTATCTTCTTAACACTAGTCAGCTCTTCTATCTTCTAAACACTAGCCAGTCCTTCTATTTCTAAACACTAGCCACCCCCTCTTTCATCTAAACACTAACCACCCCTTCTATCTTCTAAACTCTATCCACCCCTTCTATCTTTTAAACAACACCTACCCCTTCAATCTTCTAAAAGCTAGCCACCCCTTCTATCGTCAAACCACTAGCCACCCCTTCTATCGTCTAAACACTAGCCACCCCTTCTAACTTCTAAACACTAGCCACCCCTTCTATCTTCTAAACACTAGCCACCCCTTCTATCTTCTAAACACTAGCCATCCCTTATATCTTCTAAACACTAGCCATCCCTTCTATCTTCTAAACACTAGCCACCCCTTCTATCTTCTGAACACTAGCCATCCCTTCTATCTTCTAAACACTAGCCACCCCTTCTATCTTCTGAACACTAGCCATCCCTTCTATCTTCTAAACACTAGCCACCCCTTCTATCTTCTGAACACTAGCCATCCCTTCTATCTTCTAAACACTAGCCACCCCTTCTATCTTCTAAACACTAGCCATCCCTTCTATATTCTAAACACCGGCCAACTTGCCTATCTTCTGAACACTAGCAAACACTTCTATCTTCTTAATACCAATTATATATTCTGAACACTAGCCACCGCTTCAATCCTATAAACACTAGCCAATGCTTCTGTCTTCTAAACACCCCTTCTCTCTATGAAATACTAGCCAACCCTTATATCTTATAAATACTAGCCACCCCTTCTATCTTCTAAACACCATTTCTATCTTCTAAACACTAGCCACCCCTTCAATCATATAAACACAGGCCTCCCCTTCTATCTTCTGAATAGCCTTTCTATAATCTAAACACTAGCCATCTCTTCTATCTTCTAAACACTAGCCACCACTTCTAACATTAGACTGGCCACAGATGGAGCAGGAAGAGACGTAAACCCGAACGTCCCTAGCCAAGGTGGGCCTCCAGTACTTCTCAGTCAGGCAGGCGATGGTATGGCCTATCCCAGAACAACCTGACACAGGCGCCGTGTGCGCCCAGGAAAGGAGGTGGTCCCGCACACCCGTGGGCACGTAGGCGCGGTTCTTCGAGCACTGTGCAGGTGCGGATTCCGTACGCAGGGTCTGCCGTATATTGGCGTCCACGTCCCACACCACTGGCGCAATGATACAGAACGGAGGGATGATGGGGGTCTCCTCTACCTGCCACTCCTCTGCCTGGGTTGGAGCAGGGGAATTCCTTGGCTTGTCACCTCCTCGCCTATTAGTGGATAGAGGGCAGGTCTAAACACTAGCAACTCCTTCTATCTTCCAAACACCCCTTCTATCTTCTAAACACTATCCACCCCTTCTATCTTCTAAACACTAGCCACCCATTCTATCCTCTAAACACTAGCCAACTCTTCTATGTTCTATAAACTAGCCTCCCCTTCTATCTAATTAAAACATGCCAACATTTCTATATTCTAAACACTAGCCACCGCTTATTTCTTCTAAACACTAGCCACCCCTTCCATCTTCTAAACACTAGTCACCCTTTCTGTTGTCTAAACACTAGCCACCCCTTATTTCTGCTTAAAACATGCCAACACTTCTATATTCTAAACACTAGCCACAGCTTATTTCTTCTAAACACTAGCCACCTCTTCTATCTTCAAAACACTAGCCACCCCTTCTATCTTCTAAACACTAGCCACCCCTTCTATCTTCTAAACACCCTTTATATCTTATATACACTAGCCACCCCTTCTAGCTTCTGAACACCAGCTACCGCTTCTATCTTCTAAACACCATTTCTATCTTCTAAACACTAGCCACCCTTTATTTATTCTAAACATCAGCCACCCCTTCTATCTTCTAAACAGCCCTTCTATCTTCTAAACACAAGCCACCCCTTCTATCTTCTAAACACCCTTTCTATCTTCTAAACACTAGCCACCCTTCTATTGTCTAAACACTATTCACCCCTTATATTGTCTAAACACTAGCCACTCCTTCTATCTTCTAAACAATAGACACCCCTTCTATCTTCTAAACACTAGTCACCCCTTCTATCTTTTAAACAATAGTCACCCCTTCTATCTTCTAAACACTAGTCACCCTTTCTATCTTCGAAACACTAGCCACCCTTTTTGTTGTCTAAACACTAGCCACCCCTTATTTCTTCTAAACACTAGCCACCCTTTCTATCTTCTAAACTGCCTTTCCATCTTCTATACACAAGGAACCACTGCTATCTTCTGAACGCTAGCCAACTCTTCTTAATACCAGCCAACTCTTCAAACTTCTATACACTAGCCTCCCCTTCTCTCTGCTTAAAACATGCCAACACTTCTATATTCTAAACACTAGCCACCGCTTATTTCTTCTAAACAATAGTCACCCCTTCTATCTTCTAAACACTAATCACCCCTTCTATCTTCTAAACAATAGCCACCCCTTCTATCATCTAAACACTAGTCACCCCTTCTATCGTCTAAACACTAGCTACCTCTTCTATCTTCTGAACGATAGCCACCCCTTCTATCTTCTAAACACTAGCCACCCCTTCTATCTTTTAAACAATAGCCACCCCTTCTATCTTCTAAACAATAGCCACCCCTTCTATCTTCTAAACAATAGTCACCCCTTCTATCTTCTAAACACTAGCCACCCCTTCTATTTTCTAAACACCAGCCACCCCTTCTATCTCCTATACACCAACATCAGTGCTCGACCTCACTTATGTTCTTGTGGCTGAATGGAAGATAAGTCCCCTCAGCAATGTTCCAACATCTAGTGGAAAGCCTTTCCAGAAGAGTGGAGGCTGTTGTAGCAGCAAAGGGGGGACCAACTCCATATTACTGCCCATGATTTTGGAAGAAGATGTTCAACGACTTTTGGTCATGTAGTGTATGTGTACACACTCCGTAAATAATTTGTGAAAAACCGCTTGACTTATTAAAGTTCATTGTCGTTTTGGGTTAGTATTGGGAGAGTTAGTCATTAGCTTATGTCAACTCAAGAAGAACTTTTTATAATTTTTTTCTCACTTACACTGTTTCAACATACAGTTCTCTGAAACAGGTCAGCAGTCATTTGTTCTGTACTAAATACGATCTGTAACATCAATAAAAATTGTTTTGATCTGTAAGATGTGTATTCTAAGTAGGATCTGTAACATGTGTATTCTAAGTAGGATCTGTAACATGGGTATTCTAAATATGATCTGTAACATGTGTATTCTAAATAGGATCGGTAACATGTGTATTCTAAATATGTTCTGTAACATGTGTATTCTAAATATGTTCTGTAACATGTGTATTCTAAATATGTTCTGTAACGAGTATTCTAAATATGATCTGTAACATGTGTATTCTAAATATGATATGTAACATGTGTATTCTAAATATGTTCTGTAACGAGTATTCTAAATATGATCTGTAACATGTGTATTATAAATATGATATGTAACATGTGTATTCTAAATAGGATCGGTAACATGTGTATTCTAAATATGTTCTGTAACGAATATTCTAAATATGATCTGTAACATGTGTATTCTAAATATGATATGTAACATGTGTATTCTAAATAGGACCTGTAACATGTGTATTCTAAATATGATATGTAACATGTATATTCTAAATATGATCTGTAACATGTGTATTCTAAATATGTTCTGTAACATGTGTATTCTAAATAGGATCTGTAACATGTGTATTCTAAATATGATACGTAACATGTGTATTCTAAATAGGATCTGTAACATGTGTATTCCAAATAGGATCTGTAACATGTGTATTCTAAATATGATATGTAACATGTGTATTCTAAATATGATCTGTAACATGTGTATTCTAAATATGATCTGTAACATGTGTATTCTAAATAGGACCTGTAACATGTGTATTCTAAATAGGATCTGTAACATGTGTATTCTAAATAGGATCTGTAACATGTGTATTCTAAATAGGATCTGTAACATGTGTATTCTAAATAGGATCTGTAACATGTATTTTACATGCTTGTCCTCTACAAACAGTGAAGTGACATTTTGTACATTAAGTATGTCTAGAGGAGTGGGAGGCTCCATTAGTAAATAGAGGGCGGCAGGTAGCTTAGTGGTTAAGAGCATCTAGAGGTTATCCAAAGATGCAATGTTCAAGGGCCTTTCCAGTTGCCTCTGGGCAAGGGTCAGAATGTCTCTTTCTACTTCTGATTGTGTGTGTGTGTGTGTGTGTGTGTGTGTGTGTGTGTGTGTGTGTGTGTGTGTGTGTGTGTGGTGAAGATGTGAATTATTTGACATATATCTAAGAACTGACACCGGACAACATTAATCAATATTGTGTGTGTGTGTGTGTGTGGACAACATTAATAAAAACGTTCTCATTAAATGATGAATTCCTCAGCTACAGGCAGCCTTTAAAGAGGGCTTGTGCTTCCTGCTGCTAAGAATTTGTCATTGTCTGAAGTCTAGATTGATATATTTATTATTTATCAGATTAATCATGGCTGGAGACGCTGGGATCCTGGTCGGGCTCATAGGGCTCCTACACTTACAGTTAGGAGGGGAGAGAGAGGAGAGAGGGAGAGAGAGGGAGAGAGGGGGGGAGAGAGAGAGGCAGAGAGGGGGGGGAGAAAGGTAGAATGAGAGAGGAGGAGAGAGAGAGAGGGAGAGAGAGAGAGGGAGAGGGAGAGAGAGAGAGAGAGAGAGAGAGAGAGAGAGAGAGAGAGAGAGAGAGAGAGAGAGAGAGAGAGAGAGAGAGAGATTGAGGGAGGGAGGAGAGGAGGGAGGGAGGGAGGGAGGGAGGGAGGGAGGGAGGGAGGAAGCTGTATGTGGATATTATAGAGCAGGGCGGGGCGGTTATTATAGCAGGGTAGTCACCAGCTCACTTGAGGGCCTGAACACATTAGCACAATGTAAAGCATTTAGCCTGGAAAAGTGGTTACCCTGTGCTGGGATGGAGAGGGAGAGAGAGAGAAGAGGAGGAGAGAGAGAGAGAGGGAGAGAGAGAGAGAGAGAGAGAGAGAGAGAGAGAGAGAGAGAGAGAGAGAGAGAGAGAGAGAGAGAGAGAGAGAGAGAGAGAGAGAGAGAGAGAGAGAGCGAAAGAGAGAGAGGCAGGGTTGTCATTGATCTGACTCCTGCCGGAGGTCATCAGGTCCTGGGGTCACCTCTGTTTACGGAAAGGTCTGGAGAATACCCTGAGGACAGGACTGGCAATATCAACCTTAAACCGTGTCATATCTATCTAATCAACAACAGAAACTGTTTAATATCCATCCAACCAACGCTTTGAACCATGTAAGCTCTCACTATTCTGAGGCCAAACAGCCGACTCAAACAGAACCATATTGGAAGCAGGATTTGTGCCACGTTGTTGGCAGAACAAGAGATGTAGAAACACTGGCCAAGGGCCTGAATGTCTCCGGATGTGGAACAGAGTGGATACAATGTTACAATGTTACCGTTGTGGATCATTCCACTTACTACAGTTATTACCATTGTATTGACTATCAAAGTGAGTCCCAATGGTAATAGTCCTCCAGGTGTTAATCACCACCATGGTGCCTATACCCAGGTTCCTGGTCCTATAATAGTCATCCAGGTGTTAATCACCACCATGGTGCCTATACCCAGGTTCCTGGTCCCATAATAGTCATCCAGGTGTTAATCACCACCATGGTGCCTATACCCAGGTTCCTGGTCCCATAATAGTCATCCAGGTGTTAATCACCACCATGGTGCCTATACCCAGGTTCCTGGTCCTATAATAGTCCTCCAGGTGTTAATCACCACCATGGTGCCTATACCCAGGTTCCTGGTCCCATAATAGTCATCCAGGTGTTAATCACCACCATGGTGCCTATACCCAGGTTCCTGGTCCCATAATAGTCATCCAGGTGTTAATCACCACCATGGTGCCTATACCCAGGTTCCTGGTCCCATAATAGTCATCCAGGTGTTAATCACCACCATGGTGCCTATACCCAGGTTCCTGGTCCCATAATAGTCCTCCAGGTGTTAATCACCACCATGGTGCCTATACCCAGGTTCCTGGTCCTATAATAGTCCTCCAGGTGTTAATCACCACCATGGTGCCTATACCCAGGTTCCTGGTCCCATAATAGTCATCCAGGTGTTAATCACCACCATGGTGCCTATACCCAGGTTCCTGGTCCCATAATAGTCATCCAGGTGTTAATCACCACCATGGTGCCTATACCCAGGTTCCTGGTCCTATAATAGTCCTCCAGGTGTTAATCACCACCATGGTGCCTATACCCAGGTTCCTGGTCCCATAATAGTCCTCCAGGTGTTAATCACCACCATGGTGCCTATACCCAGGTTCCTGGTCCCATAATAGTCCTCCAGGTGTTAATCACCACCATGGTGCCTATACCCAGGTTCCTGGTCCTATAATAGTCCTCCAGGTGTTAATCACCACCATGGTGCCTATACCCAGGTTCCTGGTCCTATAATAGTCCTCCAGGTGTTAATCACCACCATGGTGCCTATACCCAGGTTCCTGGTCCTATAATAGTCCTCCAGGTGTTAATCACCACCATGGTGCCTATACCCAGGTTCCTGGTCCCATAATAGTCCTCCAGGTGTTAATCACCACCATGGTGCCTATACCCAGGTTCCTGGTCCCATAATAGTCATCCAGGTGTTAATCACCACCATGGTGCCTATACCCAGGTTCCTGGTCCTATAATAGTCATCCAGGTGTTAATCACCACCATGGTGCCTATACCCAGGTTCCTGGTCCCATAATAGTCATCCAGGTGTTAATCACCACCATGGTGCCTATACCCAGGTTCCTGGTCCTATAATAGTCATCCAGGTGTTAATCACCACCATGGTGCCTATACCCAGGTTCCTGGTCCCATAATAGTCATCCAGGTGTTAATCACCACCATGGTGCCTAAACCCATGCTCTAGCCACTCAGCCCTGCTATCATCAGGTGGATATTCAACACATAATATGCTGATATGAATGTATGATTACATACACGTACACATACAACATGTCATCAGTGTATTTCATTCATTAATGTGTTGCGAGGACAGTTAAATGGTGCCTGTAATTACAGCTTTAATTCCACTACTAGACTCTGAGCTCTCTCTCTGTCTGACAGTGTTTCAATGAGGAGCGTAGTGGAGCAGCTTAATAGTGAAAGCAGCTGTACTCACTACAGCATGTTAATTGAAGCATTGAGAGTGAAATTGGTATTCCTCTTTTTTTTTAACTTTTATCCCACCATGTATCTGCTGAATGGATCTGTCTGACAATTGGAGCCATAATTGTACATCACAGCAGATATTGAGATGAAAAGAGAGATGGCGCCCTATCACAGTCACTCTCTGCCAATGCAATCAAAATGGGTTCATGCCAGTGTGAAAAACCCATTTGTGTTCAAAAACAAAACATTTCCCATTTTGTAATGGGCTAAATCACTGGGTTATCGGCAGCCATGCACAGCCAAACCTCATGAAGAGGCTGATTCACCCAGGGCTCAGAGAGAGCACACACTCCTATCGAATGGGGGGTCAAAAGGGTTCCTTTTAAAGTGGAAGAAGCCATTTTGGGGGGTGATTTGGATTCAAATCTTCAGGGACTAACCCCTTGACGTAAAGTCATAGTGTGTTGGAGTTTTAGCCCTAAATTCATACATCAATTATTTACTGTCAACGCAGATTGTATAAGTGTAGGAAATTACTAGGGATGGTATTTTCTCTCAGGCAGAAAGAATGTGATACAACGGATACACCCTACCTAATGTGTATGCCCACTGTCCACCCAGAGGAATTATTTATGCATTAGAAAACAGTGTGCCGGGACCAGAAGAGGCAGACACATTATTTTAAACCTTTCATAACACACATCAATATTTCATGTGAAATAAATAAAGGATGTTGGTGTTGTTTGGAGGACAGCTGTAGCTGATCGCTCGGCTGGCTGCGGAGAGCACGGGGATGCTACACATATCCCTCAGTAAAACCCTCCATCTCTTTTTAATCATCCACTTAGTGCATTGTGGGTAGAGGAGCTGTCAAGGTGAGACAGCAGCTTCTTGGAGAGCAGGAGCCTTTAACCCTGGAACTGGAGCCTGAGCCGGATGGCTTTGTCTCTAAATGTGTTATTAAGATATTGTTTCATTGCATAGCACCGCTGTAGCCTACCTGGGAGGGTGTGACTGGAAACCTGTTACTACATTCAACCCTCAACTCTGTCTACCCCTCTCATTCTGTCCAAGGTTGACCCCAGTGGCGTTGTTCAAAGAAACATAATTGTGTATATATTTCTCATTGGCCTCCAGTATTTCTAGTCTTCCTACATTCTGTCTGACTGACTGGGTGGAAGAAACACTAAAGGCTTTGTATTACAGCAAGACGTTGATCATTTTCTATTTTTCATTCACTATTTAAACTGAGGGAAACTACATGGATATGTCATATGATGTATAATGTTCCCAACTTAACATGGACTGTCTTGTGAGGAGATCGCTTTAGTCAGGCAGAGGATGTTGTAGTTAGGAGACGTGGTCTTGTTATCTGTGGTTTCAAGTTCTAGACCATGTAGTTAGGAGACGTGTCTGAGTATCTGTGGTTTCAAGTTGTAGACCATGTTGTTAGGAGACATAGTCTGGGTATCTGTGGTTTCAATTTGGAAACCATGAGAATGCTTGATTCAGCCCAGTAGCTATGGTAAAGAGAAAGTTACCTGTAAATATTGGACGGCCTTGTCGATGTCCCCAACCTCAAACAAGTAACAATTAAATGAAATTGGGGAAGATACACTCTCAACTGATTTTTTCATTGGCAAGATTAGCAAACTTATGCATGACATGCCAACAACAAACGCCCACACTACACATCCAAGTATAACTGACCAAATTATGAAAGACAAGCAATGTAATTTAGAATTCCGTAAAGTGAATGTGGAAGAGGTGAAAATAATCATTGTTGTCTATCAACAATAACAAGCCACCGGGCGTCTGACAACTTGGATGGAAAATTACTAAGGATAATAGCGGACGATATTGCCACTCCTATTTGCCATATCTTCAATTTAAGCCTACAGGAAAGTGTGTGCCTTCAGGCCTGGAGGGAAGTAAAAGTCATTTCGCTACCCAAGAATAGTAAAGCCCCCTTTACTGGCGCAAATATATGACAAATCAGCCTTTACCAACCCTTAGTAAACTTCTGGAAAAAAAAATGTTTGACCAGATACAATCCTATTTTACAGTAAACAAATTGACAACAGTCTTTCAGCACACTTATAGGGAAGGACATTCAACAAGCACAGCACTTACACAAATGACTGATGATTGGCTGAGAGAAATTGATGATAAAATTATTGTGGGGGCTGTCTTGTTAGACTTCAGAGCAGCTTTTGACATTATCGATCATAGTCTGTTGATGGAAAAAAGTATGTGTTATGGCCAGGGACGGCTTGTTCAATAGGGCGATATGGGCGACGCACTGCCAAACGGGAAAAGGAAGGGATTTTTTTTCTAATCAATTATAAAAAATAAAAAAATAAAAAAATAAAAAATTTTTTTTTATAAATTTATAAAAAAATTATATCACGGCAACAGCAGTTATCAGTGTTCACGTCTGATCTGCCAGCCACTAAATGTCAAATCAGGCTAAAGTCGTGCTTCAAATGGCCCGCCGTTTTTTGGGCGATTTCAGTCAGGTTGAAAATCGCCCAGAAGTCTCTCATAGCCTGTCATGTAAAATCTATTTTTTTCACATTTCAAAGCTTTCAATACATTCTCTATGGGTGTCTGTGTGCATGCACTTACGCGCTTTCGTCATACGTGACGTAACGTTGGAACGTAACTAAGACAATGGCGGCTATCAGCGTCTATGTTGCGACCTGCAGTGTGGCGTTATTTTATGTTTTTAATTTGTAGACTTAGTTTACAAACATTCTGCAAACATTCTGCTTTGGACTGATCTTCGGTTTTGGACTGATCTTGTTGATCGTGTACATACCCGCTACGAACGGACTAAATAATGAAAACGCTGCTGGCAGAGAGGTGGAGCCGGCCACCTTCACCCTGGTCAGAGCGGACCGCGATCCTGGTAAGAGAGCGACTGTACCCCGACATTGAACTGCTTTCTGTGTCATTGAACCTTACTATTGTTGATAAAACAAGTTTACTGGAGAACGGAGAAAAAGTAGAGACTTTTGGACAAGGTGGATAATTGTATAATATAAGGCAGTTTATTCAGAGGTAAAGATATCTGCAATCGCGTTTCACGGACCCGTTCCAAACTCTTAGGGAGCTATAAATCAAGCCCCATTACTTACCATATCAGATAAGAGAAATTGCTGCAGCTACATATATTTTACATCCTGGCCCTACATAGTTCACTATTTGCATCACTTACCAAAATATTACATGTGGTCATATATGCTTGGAAAGTGGAGATGCCATAGAACGTCAAAAAAGTAAACATTGCTGGAGACACATTGCGTTTGCTAGCGAAGAGATTTGTTGTGGCAAATGAACTTGGGCTGGGAATTGCCAGGAACCTCACGATAAGATATATGCATCAGCATTGCGAGTCTCATGATTCTATACGTATTGCGATTCGATACTGTGATTTTATTGCGCACCATATGTCTGTTGCAGAGGGATCAGAAAGCCATGAGAACGAGTTTTGATCAGTCATGGAAATAAAAGTGCTGAAAACAAATTGGCTCCCAATGTGAAAAGATTGAGAACAAGCTATGAAGGAACAATAATGGTGTTTTTGGTGCAGGTACAGCCAACTAGCGCTAAAATATTGCGATATTGTCAATACAGTATATCGTAAAGTATCACTATGTAACTCGATTTCTTTCACCCCAATCCCTCAAATTAACGGTAAATAACTGAATTGTTTGCCCCACATTTAGCTAAGATGATTTGCTAGCCAGCTAAAATGTTTTATTTAGTTAGCAGTCGCATCTACAATAGTTTACTGTCAATAACATGTCTCCAAAAATGACGTGGTGTCTCCAATTGTGTTGACATTTTACAATTGCAATGCGCGATCCATGAGTATCCACTTTCTGTAGCTCAGCTGGTAGAGCATGGTGCTTGTAACGCCAAGGTAGTGGGTTCGATCCCGGGACCACCCATACACAAAAATGTATGCACGCATGACTGTAAGTCGCTTTGGATAAAAAGCGTCTGCTAAATGGCATATTATTATTATTATTATTATTATTATCTGAAGAGAGCCCCTGAAACATTGTGTGCAGACATTTTATGCAATAAATGAAGTAGGTTCAATCTAGTAGTTCTGATCTTCTGATTGGTCCTGATGAGTTGGGCGAGGTCCCCTCCAGGCTACTGTCACTGTTGCATTGGCTCTGAGTCGGGTTCTCTGTCTTCAAATGTTCAGCCTAAGAGAGGGGATTTTTGTGTGTGTGTGTGTGTGTGTGTGTGTTTAACAGTGATGATGTGTGTGTGTGTGTGTGTTTTAACAGTGATGATGTGTGTGTGTGTGTGTGTGTGTTTTTGTGTGTGTGTGTGTCCTCAGAGCAAGAACTCGTGAGTTGGAAGAACTGAGAGGCCTATGGCGTGGGTGTTGTCCTTGGCCACCTGCTGACAAGGCTGACAAGATAGGACCCTTTTGTCCATTGTTATTGGATAGGAACATAACTTATAACCAGCTCCCTGACCTAAATAGATCTTAGCACAACATTTTACTCAACATATCATATTCCATATTCACTATAACAAATATATTTACTACGACATTAGCAAGAACCGCCACATCCTCAGCCGGCAATCCAGTGTGTGAAGTTTTGCGGAGTGTTTGAGTTAGCTTTGCGAGGCAAAGATGAAACTGAGGGCTCCACCAACCCTGGTAAGCCAACACTTTTGAGATCAGTCAATAAATGCTTCTGGTATTGACTTATATGCCGCCCTGTCTTCATGTTGTTGCT